>NW_027097537.1:0-29536 GCF_019320115.1 Miscanthus floridulus
TATAAACCCAGTAGTCAACCGAAATCTCGAAGGATTTCAAGCCAACTTGCATACAACAAGATCACAGTAATTCAACATAACATATCGTACGTTACAACATTTCACAGACGTTCGCAAATAGATTACATCATCACAAAGTCATCGTTATTACAAAACAAGTCTTGTAAAACATGCGGAAGCAAATAGTTTAACTCACACACCTGAGTTCAAATACACATACTGGTTTGCTGATCACAGCCCGCAAAAGCATTCAGATAAGAGAACAGAGATCATGCCCATGATCTAGTCTTCATCACCCGCCGGGTGGAGACAATACTTACAGAATCCCTGATATAGGAGGTCATCTGCAACAAGAGGGAAATAAACCCTAAGTACGGGAATGTACTCAGCTAGACTTACCCATCGAAAACCAAACAAATGACACCAAGGATTATGCGTAGCTTAATGTAGTGGAGCTGGCCGACACTTTTTTTGTGGAAAAGCATAAGTAATAAGATCAACTCTTAACCTGAACTAGTAGTGACTTTTAGCCATTAACCTGTCATCTATATTAGCACCTGTACTAAGCAATCATTTTATTAGAGTGCAAACATTAATAACCATATCAGGTATTCATTGTGGCAACCTTATCATCATCATCCATTTAACCATATCGTTAAATTAATTGAATCTACGCTGCCGCTGCTCAGTCAAGTTCTCACTATCTGGGAGAGACGGCGATTCGAATCGATTCCTATCCAGCTGGAGGGTTATTCCTAACACAAACCCTGCTTCCCCCATTAGGGTCGCAAATAAGTCACATTTGGTACAACTCAGGAGAAAAAAAAAGAAAAGACGTGGGTCTGGCTGCCCTGCATTTCAGAGAACCACTCTGCCAGGAAGTGTAGGATTTTAAGCACCTAACTCCCATTGGACTTATGCCAATAGTTTCTCCGCACATCCTTACTACCTCCAAAAATGCATCCAACCCCCATGGATCCCAGCCTGAGTTGAGCTATTCGGCTTCACGGTTGGAATGACTTATCCGACTAGCTAAGTGTTAGGCTACGTTCAACATGACATGAGGACGTACAGCGTATCGGTCCTTAAACGACTCAGACGGAGTCACTATGTTCAAACCTACACAAGACTCCGCCCGGTCTTAATTCATTATTAACATGGTTCTTTTCCATGATAGCAAATATAGCCAACCGTGATTCACCTCATCCTAAAGCTCGCAGGTGACAGGAAATCACCTGACTTCTATCGCACTAAGCAAGGCTAAGCATTTAATCCGTTCCTGAACTTAAATAGGATTCTAGTGCGATATCTGGACAAGGAGGGATATATAATGCAGCAATTGGTTCCAACCAATTACTATGCTTAATGCATCATCAACGAATAAAAGATACTCAATGTATTTGTGAAAACATGGGAGGCTTAATATGCTCCGGGGCTTGCCTTTCAGGAACGAGGAAGGCTAGTGGTCAGGGCACTCGGGCAACTCCTCCGTGGCGGCTGCTTCGTCGGCTTCCTGCACCTTGTGCTCCTCCTCCTGGTTGGCTCCCTCGAACTCCAGCAACGTCACTCCCTCCGGCACACCTATTGCATGAATGTGCAAGATAAATATCATGGATGCACATGAACGAATGTCAGGGATGCTCGGAGAATGCACATGTTCGCTGTAGTTTGCATAATCCAACTTAAGCCCTATTCAAATCACTTTTACTTACCAAGTTTATACAACCTAATGTATAATTGCTCATCTTAGTTAATGACCTAGCACCTGCACCTAAGCATATTCTCAAGTTAGGCTAACCCCTAAACAATCAACCGGGAACATTGCATCAAGCATACACTCAAGCATTTGTATTTCAGCAAAAATGAAGACTATATAGCGGTTACAGTAAACTAGCCATAACTGGAGATTTATAAATCCAAAAGACATGCAACAAGACAATTTGGAAATCTTATGAAATTGTCCTACAATTCATTTTAGACCTCAAAGCATGATTCAACACTTTACCAGGTCAAATTCTTTAATCAACAGAAATCTATCCACACATGACAGAGAGTAGGTAAAACTGGAACCTAACTTTAAACGGCTGTAGTTCCTAAACTACTGGGCCAAATGCCCTCAAATTTTGATAGGAGCTAGATACATAAATTGTCCATAACTTTTGTATTCATTACATTCACAGCAAACCAAAATATCATGGGGAACTTTCTAAAGTCCCCGAATCTGTCCCGAGGGACATAATGCAAACAAATAATTATTAACTTAAGATGTAAACAAATAATTGGACAAAACTAACTCTACTCACTTATTACACATATCACAAGAACACCAGAAAGTAGGGTGTTCATCACCAAAACATTTCTTTGAATACCTTTCTTAATTTATTTAATTAATTAGAGGAAATGGTAAACATATATGAAAACTACACCATTAAATCTACAAAAATTACAGTAGATACTACATGCTCTAAGTAGACTACCACCAAAATTTCACACCATTTGAGTAAGTATAATAGTCTACACAAAAATGATAAGGCATAATGGCTTAAAAGGGCATAATTAGGAAACCTTAGTGAAAAGTGTCAAGCAACATATTTCATATTTTTTCTAGCATCCTTAAGGTACTAAGATACTACCCACCAAGTTTCATGGTCATAGGATTCATAGATAATTTACAAAAATTCATACAAGTATCCATCAATGATAAAAGGAAAATCTATAACTCAAAAACTATACATGCAATGACTCTCAAATTTTAACCAGAGCTTCTACTAAGCAAGACTAGCTTACCCACAAAATTTCATAATTTTTGGATCACAGAAACTCAAGATATGATTTAAACAAGTTTGCATGCATTCAAAAACACCTTTCAAGTTCCTATTTAATTCATCCAAAATTTCTACATCATGTGCTCAAGACATATTTTTATTAAATACTATACCTCACTGTGAGTCTAACAAAATTTGAATCACACCATTTGGATCTACACATTTGGAGTTACAAAATTTACAAAACAACATTCAAAACTGGAAATTTGAACTATCCTATGGAACAAGCAGTCACTTACGTGTGGGACCCGGTGGTCAGCCGGACCCGTATGTCAGTGAGACAGAACAAGGGAGGCGGCTTCGACGGCGCTGAACACGGCAAAGCTCACCGACGGTGACTCCTCTGGCGAAACCGACGGCACCAGCGTGCTCCCCACAACGATACGCACCCATCCATGCCCTCACTTCAACCTCTATCGAACCCTAGCAAGGACGGCGGCGTGCATGGTGGACGGCGGCGTGGTCCGACGGTGCTCCGGTGAGGTTCGGCCCCGTAGGGCGCGGCTAAGCTCGGTATGAGCTTCAGGAGGTCACTACCATGCTACCCAAGCAAAGAAAAGGGGACAGGAAAGCCTCAGTGGTAGTTGGCCACGTGGAGCTCCAACTCCGGTGAGACCCCGTCATGGCAGCGGTGGTGGAAACAGCAAATGCGCCCTTACCAAGATCCAATCAGCATGGCTAAGAGGTGGAGGAGGTAGAGGAGAACATGGCGGAGCTATGGTGAAGACGTAGTTCATGTTTTTGCGACGGCGAGCAAGCATGAGCTTGTCGGAGTTGCTGTGGAGCTACGGGCGAGCGGAGGAAGCAGAGGAAATGGAAATTGGACTGGCGAGCTGGTTGAAAGGCGCGGGGGGGGGGGGGGGGTTCACATCGTGGCCGGCCATGCCAGGACGCCCATAGCACGTGGCTACGCATTTAGGTGATCGGCGACGGGTGGCGCCATGCGGCGGTGATCTTCTGAACGGTCGGGTCACTGTAGCGATCTGAAATTTCAATTCAGTGCTCCATGGTGACAACTGACTGTGAGACTTGACGATGTTTGATCTCTTAAACCATGACGAGTTAGTGGAAGAAATGTACATGAAAGTTGTAGAGTTAAGATAGGTCTCCAACAATGCTTGAGAAACCAACAACTAATTCTCCATGGATCATGAGTTGTATCAAGCCAAAGTTGGCTCAATCAAACTGAAACTGCATTTAGGACTTAGAAAAATTTTCAAGTGTTGAATCAACCATCAACACTGACTTGTGGGTCCTTTTGGAACATGTTGTGCACATTTTCATGACTTGACTTCTAAACAAAGTTTGTTCCTTATCAAATTTTCTACAACTTTGTTTTAGGTTGCTCAGACATGCAAACGTCCTAAGCTACACTTTTTAAACAGTCAAAAAAGGGGTTTAGGGGTCAAAACAAGTCAAACCACTTTTTGAAATCCTATTTAGGCAACATGATCAATATGAACAATGTTCCAATTGACATTCTAGGTGTCACTAAGTTGTTTAAGAGAATTATTAGTCACACCACACCTAGGTCACACAAGAATCAAGCATCATATGTACTGAAACAATGAAAAACACATGAAATGTTACATCTATTTCATAGTCATGTTTCACATGTTTCATGATCTTGTTGCTTAGTATGAACTAACCATATTTCACTAAAGTAAGTTGCACATGTTGCACTTACGTGTTGCACACTTTTTATTTCATACAAGAAACAACACACATGAAATATGCAACATGTTGCCATGTTTCAAAATCATGTTTCATGTGATATAAGCTTATGAATGAATGAATGATGCTCATGTTCATGAAATGCAAGTGCAAATGTGGAAGGCAAACACCTGGGGTGTTACAAGCATGCCTACTGTGTCTTCAATAAAACCACTGGGAGAGTTGAGGTTTCGGTAGATGTGACATTTGATGAATTTAATGACTCTCAAGTGGAGCAAGTTGATTTAAGTGTTATAGGAAAGGAGGATCCACCAATGTGAAGCATTTAATCAATTGGCTATTGGTGATATTAGACCATAAGAAGATGAAGTCACTGAAGTGGTGGTTCCTCAAGTTGCTATTGCACCAATTTCCGCTGACATACCTAATGCTACACTATAGCAAACACCTGCTACAACTCTAGAGTGTGGCAGTGCCACACTTGAGGGTGGCAGTGCCGCACCTACACAGTCAGCAGCAGCTGATTTGACTCTAGCTCATGGACAAAATCTACAACCTATATTTAAGCAAGATGATGATGAAGATCCAGATGATGAAGATCTAGAAGATGAACAAGAGGTCATTAAGCATCCAAGGCTAAGGTAAACAATACAACAAGATTATCTCATTGATAACATCCTTGGGAGTCTTCGAAAAGGGGTAACAACTCGTTCACATTTAGCAAACTTTTGTTAATATTACTTATTTGTTTCCTCTTAAGGTAGAACAAGCACTTGGAGACCTAGATTGGGTGATGGCCATGTAAGATGAGCTCAATAATTTCAAAAGAAATCAAGTGTGGACCTTGGTGGAGAGACCCAACACCAATATCATTGGCACCAAGTGGGTCTTCCGCAACAAGCAAGATAAGAATGGTATGGTGACAAGAAATAAGGCAAGATTGGTTGCTCAAGGTTTCACTCAAGTAGAGGGATTGGACTTTGAGGAAACATATGCACCGGTAGCAAGACTTGAAGCAATCTGAATGCTTCTAGACTATGCCACTCATCACAATTTCAAGCTATATCAAATGGACATGAAGAGTGCATTCCTCAATGGTCCGATTCAAGAACTTGTCTATGTTGAGCACCCACCAAGTTTTGAAAATCCCAAGTTCCCCAACCACGTCTACAAACTCCAAAGGTGCTCTATGGGCTTAAGAAAGCACCAAGAGCTTAGTATGAATGTCTTAAGGAATTCTTCCTTAAACAAGGCTTTGAAATAGGCAAAGCCGACCCTACCCTTTTCACTCACTAAGTTGGCAAAGATATATTTGTGTGCCAAATATATGTCGATGACATAATATTTGGTAGTACTAATCATATTCTTTTGTGAGGAATTTAGTAATATCATGATGAAGAGATTTGAGATGTCCATGATGGGTGAGTTGAAGTTCTTTCTTGGATTTCAAATCAAGCAAGTGAAGGATGGAACATTGTCGGCATAGAATTTCGTCCCATGTTGAGAGCACACGAGCAAGCCGGAAGGGTCCGCTCGATGGAGCTAGAGATCTGCCTAGCTTCAACATAGGGATTATCAATCCTGCGCACTCCTCCTAAGATGTGCTAGTCAATTTGACCCTACAATTGACATGGAGAGAAAGCTAATCAGTAATTTAAGGCAGAACATGCCGGTGTTACCAGACAGTCCCAAATGTGCGGCTCTGAGAGCCGATGTGGAAGGAAATCGACTAAATAGCCAATTCCAGCATACTCATAAGAATAAATCAATTAAAGCTCATGGGTTGTGGAAGAAAAATCAATTATCATTCAGGATGAACATCATTATTTAGACAAATATTAGTCAATGGCAATACGATGTCAACAATAATCATTTTATGCTAAGTCAATGACTACAAGTAACTAAATCCCTTTTTACATAAAAGAAGCAACTCATCATCATTTAACCATTTAATAGAGATAAATCTAATGAACATATTAGATCTCATTTATCATTATGACTAGTGGGGCATGAGGCAGAATCATGCAGGCCATAGAAACAACGATAAATTCGACGACCCTAACTTATTACTAATATTAGTGGGGCATAAGGTAGAATCATGCAGGCCGTAATACAATAATATGATTATAGGGCTAACACATCTTTCAACCTATCTTTACTTCAACGATCTTGTGACGTGAACTGCATATGTGAAAGCACTCGATATCGGCTAAAACAACCGATTTAGACATAGCGCACAGTTAAGGTCATGCCCTATCAGGAACAGATCTACCAAATAACGATCCCCACTCCATGGTGCTAACAGTGGGGTGTGAGGCAGAATCACACAGGCCATGATAACGGGCCATGAAACGGTTTTTGTTAGCCAATAGATCTATTCAAGACCAGACATGCCTTAACCGCACACGATGCATGATCAAGATTGACGTAAAACAACCGATAAAACATAACTCATCATTTATGATGCAGATTAGATCAGTTTAGATTAATAAACGATGGGTTAAACAGGATATAAGGCCGATCTAGATCAATCCCAATCGGGCGAAGTGATATTGTTATAATTAAATAAACAATAAAAGCAATAAACAATATTGGTAACTTAATGAATCTATCTGAAGGACGCCACCCTTAGATAGAGCCAATAATGTGACCTTAATCTAGTTTCAGCAGTGGAGGTCGACTAGATCGATGCAACCGTACTTGAACTAACAAGAGTCGATAACTAGCTTATACCAGAGTCGCAGTGGAGGTCGACCGGATTGATGCAGTCGTATGAATAGAAGAATAAGCGATGATAGTACTTATAGACAAGCCAGAGGTCGACCGGACCGATGCAGCCCTGCTCGCTGAAGAACTCACAGAGATCTACTCTACTCCTACTCCTAAGGGGTGGCCAGAGCCAAAAAAGTAAGTAACTTGTATTGGATTGATTGTGTGTCCCTTACAATAGCCGAGGTCTAGTATTTATACTCGGAACCTACGCATGATTCCTACTTAAGCATGACTCATCACAATTTTTGGCCTAAGAGAAAATATTCCTAATTTAAGATAACTTGGACCCTAATCTTTCCCTTTTTGTAGAGTCCACCATGTTTTTTCCTAGCGCCTATCGTAGCTTTTGTTATTATCTGCTGGCGTTATCTGAAGAAAGTCAATTTCAGTGTTGCATTTGAATCAGTTGATACCGACCTTCATGCAATCGATTCCTTGATGACATGACCTTAGGAGCTTTCGAGTCCCTACAATTCCTCTTCCAAATTTTGGTGTAAACACATGCCCCCAAATTTTGGGATAAAAGTAATTTTATTCCAAAATTATCACATCTGTATCCCCGATGGGTTCGCAGTCATGGGTAGAGAATCTTGATTTGGGGTCTACTATTTGTCACCGTCTATGTCAGCTCGTGAACCCATGCTTCAAAACTTTTATGAGAGCATCATTGCTTCATGGGCGCTTGGATTCATTTTTCTAGGCCAGTTATGAAATGTCTATCCGACTCTGGCGAGAGCACCTCAACAATTCAGCTATGTTTCTCTTCCATCTGCTCCCTCGAGTGCCTCTGACTCTGCTAGACCCTCCATGGTCTATCCTTTTGCTATGAAGATCTTGAGCGGTTAGAAGAATTCTTGTGCATAGGGTGATTGTGTCGCTCATCTTAGCACCTTGTCGAGCAAGAGGATCAGCTACTGTGGTTAGAAGAATTCTTATGATATCACTTGAGTCTTCTCTCCATGCTCGCAGAGCTGTTCCAGTGTTTGCAAGGGCTAAAATGTATGGACACCTTCCTCTTGTTTGCTCCATCAAATGCCCATCGGAAAAGCCATAGGCTTCTTTCCCACAGTTTCCTAGTCACCGAGAAATCAGCTAGGCATCTATTAGGCAGGTGGCTTTTCCCCTTCTCTAGCATAATTTTATCAACGGGCCATTGTGACTCAGTTTATGATGACCTTCGGCCCTATGGGGATTCAAACTCCCTTTAATCTAAAGAAGCCTTGGTGGGTTGATTGCTGGTCAATGTAAATCTTTCGTATACATCCCATGATATTTTGTAATTATGGGAAGCAATAAGTCTGAATCTGTTATCTCTTCATTATCCATCCCCTAAATTTCTGGAGTGTTGATCCATTTCCGTATCTGACTTCAATTTCACACCCCCGATGAAATCTAACTTCTCACCTTCCCGGGCTATATATATGGGCCACGGCTATGGATCGAAAAACATCCTGCTTTGTCTTAAACCTTTTGCATTTTTAGTGCAGTTTCTACTTTCCCATAGGTTTGAGATCATGGAGAACAATAAGAGGTCTGCTGAGGAGGCCCTCAATGGATCTGTGTCATCTCGCCAGCGCCTTCATCACTAGGAGGGTGCAACTCATGATGCTCTTACTACTTCGGGGCATAGGGCCAACTCCATTCGGCCTTTGAGGTTCTCTTCATCAATAGCTCGCCACCAGCTTCCCTGCTATCCGAGGAGGTGGGTCAACAATGATGACCTGCTCGCCTCCATCGACAGGCATGGCTAGAATCTCACCGACTGTCTTTCCCTTATAGAATCGGCTCTGGCCATGGTCCGATGCCGATCGCCTCCTAAGGCCGATTCAGTGGAGGATAGGTTGGCCAAGGCTGAGGCTAGAATCGTGGGTGAGATATCTATCATAACTTTTGCTTCCTCTCAATCTCATCTTCAAGTTTTTTATCATCTCCTCTTTGAATCTTTTAGATTTGTTCGCTCAACTGGAAAGCCTCCGACTGGCTACGGATTACATGGTAGGATTCATCAACGCCAGAGGTGCCATCCCGGTGGTTTGCCTGCATGACATCCCAAACTATGTTAGGGAGGTCACTTTGCATGGCGTTCATCATGGTGCCACCATGGCATTGGCTGCTGCGCAAGCCCATTCTGGCCACAAACTTCAGTTTCTTCCCATAGTTTTCCAGCCACAGCGCACCCTGGGGATCATGAGCGTCTGGTTGAGGACTTCTTCAATGCCACCAACTCTGTGGCCTTTATTTCCTTGGCCGATGATATTGTAACCAAAGTGTTTTTCGGCCCATAGTTTGTAATAGGTAATATTTAGCAAACAATTTCTCCATCTTGAATGATTTTCCTTTGCTTCATACTTCATATTATATGCATTACTTTGTCCATGTCTACTTTGCTCCTATAGGCAATACACATCATACCGGCTTTTACCCCTTCGGGTTTATTTTTGCACTAGAGGTGATACCTTTCTGATATCGGCTATTAGAGTCGACGACCGAACAAATCGGTTGTCAAGTATTAATCCAGATGCTAGGGTAATATTTCTTTACATATTTCCCATTGATTGTTCTGCCAAATTCTTCCTCTCCTCTTAGTGTTTCCAAAATATAAACATTACTAGGCGCATAATGTTTGATCCGATAAGGTCCTTCCCAATTAGGTGACCATTTGCTGAGCTTACTGTCCTTTGACCTGATCGGTAATTTCACTTTCTAGACCAAGTCTCCTTTAGAAAATTGCTTAATCTTGACCTTTTTATTGTAATATTTTGCAACCCTCAGTTTATTGGCTTTGATATTTTCAAGAGCACGTAGCCGAAGGCAACTCAAGTCCTCTAAGTTATCTATCATAAGATTCTTGTAGACTTCGGCTGACAAATCATTTTGTAATGTAACACGCCTCGATCCAGTTTGAACTTTCCAAGGAAGAATTGCATTATGGCCATACACAAGTTCATAAGGCGACATTTTAATTGATCCATGATAGGCCATCCTATATGCCCATAGTGCCTCATTAAGCGTTGAATGTCACTTCCTTAGCTGTTCCTCAATCTTTTTCTTGATCGCTTAATCATAATCTGATTGGACGCCTCTGCCTAGCCATTAGCCTGAGCATAGTAAGGAGAAGAATTTATTAGCTTGATTCCCATACTGGCAGCAAAATCTCTAAACTCCTCTGATGTGAACATTATCCCCTGATCGGTAGTTATAGTTTGAGGAATCCCAAAACGATACACAATGTGCTCCTTATTAAAATCAACCATGTTCTTTGAGGTTACTATCTTCAAAGGAATTGCCTCAACCCCCATTTAGTGAAGTAATCTATTGCTACCAATATGAATTTATGTCCTTTGCTTGAGGGCAGAAAAATATGGCCAATTAAATCAATTCCCCAACCTCAAAATGACCATGGCTTGATTATTAGATTCATGGCCTATGCAGGTGATTTTTGGACATTACCAAAACGTTGATAGTACTGGCACCCCTTGTAATATTCAAAATAGTCTTCTAATATTGTTGGCTAGAAATATCCAGTTCTATGAATAATCCACTTCATCTTATAAGCCGATTGATGAGCTCCACATATCCCCTCATGCACCTCGCCCATCAACACCTTAGCTTCCTCTCGATTTAGGCATTTGAGCAATACTCCATCGACTGTTTAGTCGATTTATATCTTAGTTTTTTGGTGACTTTCCATGTTGGATTCCTAAGGTAGTCGGCTATTTCAATTCTCCAATCATTACTCAAGGTTTCACTACTCAAGACCTCTTGAAACACTCAATAACCTAAAGCGATTTGAGCTAGAAGATTAGCCTCTTGATTCTGTGCCCTCAAAATATGTTGAAAAGAGACATGAGAAAACCCTTCTAGCAACCTTTGACATTCATCATAATATCCCCTCAGAGTATCTTCTTTACACTCATATAGGCCGATCAACTGATTAATAACTAACTGTGAATCTCTAAATACCTCAATTGCTTCGGCCTTTACTTCATGAAGAAGCTAAAGTCCTTTAAGAATAGCCTCATATTCCACTTGGTTGTTGGTAATCATTGGTTCAGTTGGAAGAGCAAACTCAAAACTTACCCCCAAGGCAAAATAATAACAATACCAATGCCACCACCTTGCTTGCTTGATGATCCATCAAAGAATAATGTCCAAGGTACTGACTCTACATAATCAATGCTTGCCTTATGATGCTGGGTGACAAAATTAGCCATTATTTGTCCTTTGACTTCTTTAGCCAATTTGTATTTCAAGTCAAATTCCGATAATGCGAGAATCCACTTTCCCACTCTCCCATTTAGTATTGGCATTGATAACATGTGCTTAATCACATCAGCCTTGGAAACAATCGTACATTCACCCGATAATAAGTAGTGTAGCAACTTGGTGCAAGAGAAATATAAGCACAAGCATAACTTTTCGATGGGAGAATATCTTGTCTCTGGATCTAGGAGCCTTCTACTTAGATAGAAAACAACTCATTCTTTACCTTCAAACTCTTGCATCAAGGCCGATCCAATTGTCTTGTTATCAGCCGATATGTACACCTTAAAAGGCTTACCTTGCTGAGGGGGGACCAGCACAGGTGGACATTTCATATATTCTTTTATCTCTTCAAACGCCTTTTATTGTATGTCACCCCACTTGAATTCTTGATCATTTTTCAACTTCAACAAGGGAGAAAATGGTAGAATTCTTTCCAAAATTTTGAAATGAATCTTCTGATGAAATTAATCTTACTAAACAGAGATTGTAACTCTATTTTAGTAGTCAGGGGAACTACCTCATCAATTGCTTTTATGCTTTTTTGACCAACTTCGATTCCTCTCTCGTGGACCATGAAACCCAAGAATTGTCCAGCTGACACTCCAAAAGCACACTTATTAGGATTCATCTTTAGACCATGTTTTCTTGTGCATTCTAGGGTCTCCCACAAATTAGCTAGATGTTCTTTGTACCCTTTGGATTTTATCATCACATCATCGATGTAGATTTCAATAATCCTACCGATCAACTTATGAAAAATATAATTCATCACCCTTTGATAAGTTTCACTGGCATTCTTTAGACCAAAGGTCATCACAACCCACTCGAATAAACCAATTACGTCAGGGCACCTAAAAGCGGTCTTTGCTATGTCTTCCTCAGCCATGAAAATTTGGTTATATCCTGCATTTCCATACATGAAGCTAATAACCTTGTGCCTGGCTGCTGCATCTACTAACATATCAGCTATCAGCATCGGATAACCATCCATGGGTGTGGCTTTATTCAGATCCATGAAATCGATGCAAACTCTTAATTTTCCATTCTTCTTATACACAGGGGCAACATTCGATATCCACTTGCATATCGGCATGGTCGGATAAACTTCGCTTCCAGTAACCTTTTAGTCTCCTTTTTGATATCATCAAGCACGTTCGGGTTGAATCTCCTTGGAGCTTGTTTAAACGACCGGTATCCAGGTTTGATTAGCAACTGATGTTCAACAATTGACCGGTCTAGACCAGGCATCTCATAGTATTCCCAACCAAAATAGTCCTTAAATTCCTTTAATAAATCAATAAGCTCTCACTTATACTCAGGATCCAACCTAGCACTTACATATGTCGCCCTGTGTCTATCTCTAGAACCAATATCTACTTCTAATCCATCGGCCGACATGAAGCCATGTCCTTGTTTGCCATCTATACCATCTATTGGATTATGCATAAAGACAAATTTTCAAAGCCGACTGCTTTCATTATTGACTCTAACGGAAGCCTCCTTCCCATAACTTGCCACAAAAGCATTTGAAGTCTCCTAGTTCCCAAAAGACTGGATCGGTTGTTGCGATACTCACAGACTCATCAGCGCAAACTAGCTCAACATCATCTCCATGCCATTGATTCAAACACTAATACATGGTCGATGGTACACAACATTTCGCATGAATCCAATCACGACCAAGGAGCAAACTGTACGACCCTTTTCCATCCATGATGAAGAATGTGGTGAGCAGAGTCTTACTCCCGATTGTTAGTTCAATGTTCATTGCCCCCGTATCTTAGATGCATTACCCCAAAGTCCTTAAGCATCATGCTAGTCTCAATTAGATCTCTTGGTCCCTTGCCAAGCTTATAAAAAGTGGTGTAAGGCATGAGATTGATAGAAGCACCTCCGTCCACCAACATCTTGTTCATCGGCTTCCCATCAACCAAACCTTTTACATATAAAGCCTTTAAGTGCCGATGTTTGACTGGTTTATCAAATATAGCCTGTTGTATAACCATCAGCTTGGCAACTATCTCTTCATACTCCGATTCATTGAAATCCAAATAAACTTCTTGATCCATTGGAGCTCTGAACTCTGATGGCAATAGGAAAGCCATTTGAATATTAGCCGATGGTTGCCTTCTATTGGTTGTTTGCTTAGCACGCCATACTTGAGGTTTACTGGATGCCTGAGCCTGTTCCAACTCTCTACTCTTGAGGTGTTGCACCCTTCTCTTCTGACTTCTTATCAAACCTCCTAGACACCATTGGCCTTCCTGCCAAACGTATTCTCTCTCGTTACTCTCTTCTTTATAATCAACCCAGTTTTGATCAACAACCCTTTTTCCAAGCCGATTATGAACACTTCCATTTTTTAAGCGCCGATCCATGTTATCATGATGATATGCATCTTGAGCATGGACAGACCAGCGGTTGGCTTGAGATTGACTAAACTCCCAATACTGGTCACTACACTCTAGACAACTATTCCTAGTAGGCAACTTCAAACCTTCTTTCCAGCAATGTCTGAAGAAAGGACAATTCCAATGCAATTGAGCTTGATTTCTTTCATACCTCTCTTTTTCCTATTAACACTGGTATTCTTGCATTTCTAACCAATGCTGATAATCCTTTTCCCTCTGTCGCTGCCATTTATTCAATAGAATTTGAGATGTAACCCACGGCTTTATCGGCCCTTCTTTTGATGTTTCTTCCAGCTCATATTGGCTCTTTTACTTGTCGTAACGTCTTCTAATTTCTCTATATTCGTCAGCCGATATTTGTATCTCGGGATCAACTGTTCTGGCTTCTCTTGATTTGGTTGATGTCAAGACCTTAGTCTTTCCTTTGAACAGCTTGGCATCGACCATGTTTTGATTTCCTAGGAAAGGATTATCATCAACTTTCATTTTCCGAGGCATATCAAATTTGAGTCTTCCTTGCTGAATAGCCCTCTGTATATGCTGCCAGAAAATTCTACATTCATTAGTGGAATGAGAAGTAGCGTTATGGAACTTGTAGAACTTCTTATTCTTCAACTGATCAGGGGGCAACATAACATGATTATCAGGCAACTTGATCTGTCCCTTTTCAAGCAAGAAATCGAAGAGCTTGTCTGATTTTGTGACGTCAAAGTCATAGCTCTCCTCGACTTCTCTTCCCTAAGGATTTGGCACCATTACTGTCTTTTTGCCCCAATTCCATTCAGCCGTGGCAACCTCTTATTCTTTATCTTCATAGCCATCATCGACTGGATATGGATTATAAGCTTTGACCACTGTGGTACTCTTCTAGAATTAGGTATCTCTGCGCATACTCTAGAATTGGCTATTGAGCGCCGCCACTCATTGAGCTAATTGACCCAAGTTGTCAAACTCTTGTCCCAGCAGTTTTTCTTTCCATGTTGGCAGCATTCCTTGAATGGCTAAAGTAGCTAGCTGATCATCAGCCAAGTTTAATGAGAAGCACAAATTTCTAGTCTCTTGGAACCTCTGAAGAAACTCAGTGCCTGATTCATTAGTTTTCTGCCTTATAGTTGTCAAATCAGTGATCTTCTTTTCTCTAGTCCTAGTATAGAAATATGTATGAAATTTCTTCTCGAGGTTTGCCCAATTGGCAATGGAGTTGACTGGCAGTGATGAAAACCAAGTGAAGGCTAGCCCTGATAGGGACAAGGAGAAGAAACGAACTCGATGGGCCTCTTCAACAGATGCTTCGCCCAACTATGTAAGATACCGACTAACATGTTCTATTGTGCTTGTGTTGTCTTGGCCAGTGAACTTAGCAAACTCTGGGAGCCTATAATTTGTAGGAAGAGCAACCAAATCATACCATTCTAGATATGGGCGTTTGTATGAGAAGGTTAGCTCTTTTGGCTTCAGACTGAACTGATTCTTCATCATCTCAGTCACCTTTAGCAACAACTCGTCAACATGTGAATTTGGATTTCTTTGCACTTGCTGACTCATCTATGGATTGAAATCTCATGTGCCTTGATACCATAGATTCGGAATCAAATGAAGAGTGTTATAATCTATGCCATAATGATATCCCTATGGAATCTCTATCTACTGGGTCCTTTGCGAGTTTGCTACTTGAAGTCGCTGGTTATAGATATTAGGATCTATATCTCTACGGATCCTTTGAATTGATTATGCTATTTTTTGAGCCGACGATGGTATGTGGCCTAATGTGCCAAAATTAATTACCTAGTTCTGACCTTGCCCCACTGGCTATTGCACATGCTGCACTGACAATCCAAGATTATACTGTATCTAATTTGTAGTAACTACTTAAACTTGCTCAAATGAACTCTGAACTGCCTAGACATCATCATTATTAGCTGGTGTTGCCTCTTGATGGCTGGTATCAGTTTGATTAGTCCCTTGAGTCGATGGACATGGAATGCTGTAATAAGCCGGTCCAACCTGATCAACTGGAGACCCATGAAACACCTCTTTCATGGTGTTATGGAATGTGTTCAAGAAAATTTCATTATGGTTCGATATGGGATCATGAACAGACTTGTTTATAGCCTCCATGAAGAAACGCCTATCTTTAGTCTCATCTGCATCTGTCTGCCTATGCAATAGAACTCTAGGTAGTGGATATTTCTAAACAATTGTATTGTCATGTGTTTTGGTGTAGGACAACAAACACTTGTTCTGAAATTCTTCTATAGCTTTGCTAATGACATCTTTATCTCCATCAGGTAGGTCTTCGTAATGTACCATAAGGATGTCATTATTGTTGTAAACCACCATGACGATTGTGGGGTCCCATTGAGCGTGCCAGAATGTGTGTTGGCATAGAATTTCGTCCCATGCCAAGAGCACACGAGCAAGCCGAAAGGGTCCACTCGATGGAGCTAGAGATCCACCTAGCTTCAACGCAGGGATTATCGATCCTATGCACTCTTCCCGAGACGTACCAGTCAATTTGACCCTACAATTGAAAAGGAGAGAAAGCTAATTAGTAATTTAAGGCGAAACATGCCGGTGTTGCCAGACAGTCCCAAATGTATGGCTCTGAGAGCCGATGTGGAAGGAAATTGACTAAATAGTCGATTCTAGCATACTCATAAGAATAAATCAATTAAAGCTCATGGGGTTGTGGAAGAAAAATCGGTTATCATTTAGGATGAACATCATTATTTAGACAAATATTAGTCAATGGTAATAGGATGTCAACAATAATCATTTTATGCTAAGCCAATTACTGCAAGTAACCGAATCCCTTTTTATATAAAAGAAGCAGCTCATCATCATTTAACCATTTAATCGAGAAACAGTGATAAATCATTTATTAGATCTCATTTGTCATTATGACCAGTGGGGCATGAGGCAAAATCATGCAGACCGTAGAAACAGTGATAAATTCGACGACCCTAACTTATTACTAATATCAGTGAGGCATGAGGTAGAATCATGCATGCCATAATACAATAATAAGATCATGGGGCTAACACATCTTTCAACCTATCTTTACTTCAACGATCTCATGACATGAACTGCATATGTGAAAGCACTCAATATTGGCTAAAACAGCCAATTTAGGCATAGCACATAGTTAAGGTCATGCCCTATCAGGAATAGATCTACCAAATAACGATCCCCACTCCATGGTGCTAACAGTGGGGTGTGAGGCAGAATCACACAGACCATGATAACGGGCCATGGAATGGTTTTCGTTAGCCAATAGATCTATTCAAGACTAGACATGCCTTAACCGCACACTATGCATGATTAAGATTGACGTAAAATAGCCAATAAAACATAACTCATCATTTAAGATGCAGATTAGATTAGTTTAGATTAACAAATGATGGGTTAAACAGGATATAAGGCCGATCTAGATCAATCCCGATCGGGCGAAGTGATATTTCTGTAATTAAATAAACAATGAAAGCAATAAGCAATATCGGTAACTTAATGAATCTATCCTAAGGATGCCACCCTTAGATAGAGCCAATAACTTGACCTTAATCTAGTTCGAGCAGTGGAGGTCGATCGGATCGATGCAACCATACTTGAACTAAACAAGAGTCGATAACTAGCTTATATCAGAGTCACAGTGGAGGTCGACCGGATTGATGCAGTCGTATGAACAGAAGTATAAGCCATGATGGTACTTATAGACAAGTCAGAGGTTAGCTGGACCGATGCAGCCCTACTCGCTGAAGAACTCACCAAGATCTACTCTACTCCTACTCCTAAGGGGTGGCTGGAGCCAAAAAAGTAACTTGTGTTGGACTGATTATGTGTCCTTTATAATAGCTAGGTTCTAGTATTTATACCCGGAACCTACGCATGATTCCTACTTAAGCATGACTCATCATAATTTTTGGCCTAAGAGAAAATATTCCTAATTTAAGATAACTTAGACCCTAATCTTTCCCTTTTTGTAGAGTCCACCATGTTTTTCCTGGCACTGATCATAGCTTTTGTCGTTATCTGCTGACGTTATCTGAAGAAAACCAATTCTAGTGTTGCATTCAAATCAGCTGATACCGACCTTCATGCAATTGATTCCTTGATGATATGACCTTGGGAGCTTTTGAGTCGCTGTAATTCCTCTTCCAAATTTTGGTGTAAACAAACTTTTATTAGTCAAATGAAGTACACCCATGATATGCTCAAGAAGTTTGACATGGTGAATGCCAAGCCTATCAAAACTCCCATGCTAACCAATAGACATCTTGATCTCAACATTGAAGGGAAAGTCATGAATACCAAGGTATATCATTCCATGATCGGCTCTCTACTTTATTTGTGTGCATCTAGGCCCGATATTATCTTAGTGTGTGCATGTGTGCTAGATTTCAAGCTAACCCGAACGAGTGTCACTTGGTGGCTGTTAAGAGAATCTTGAGATATTTAGTACACACTCCTAACCTTGGTTTATGGGATCCTAAGGGCTCTAAGTTTGATCTACTTGGGTATTTGGATTTCGATTATGCTGGTTGCAAAGTAGATCAAAAAAGCACTTCGAGGACAAGTCAATTCCTTGGACGATCCCTAGTGTCTTAGAGTTCTAAAAAGCAAAATTGTGTAGCCCTTTCCACTGTCGAGGCCGAGTACGTTGCGGCTGGTGCATGCTGTGCCCAACTACTTTGGATGAGGCAAACTCTTCGTGATTTTGGATGTCATTTTACCAAAATCCCATTATTATGTGACAATGAGAATGCCATTAAGCTTGCAAACAATCTCGTAAGCCACTCTAGAACAAAGCACATAGACATCTATCATCATTTCTTGAGAGACCATGAAACCAAAGGAGATATTAAAATTCACCATGTGAGCATCGAAAAGCAACTAGCCGATATCTTCACAAAGCCCCTCAATGAGTCAAGGTTTTGTGCTTTGTGTAGTGAACTAAATATACTTGATTCTTGTAACGTGGTTTGAATTTTAGCGTGCCTCTATTTGATAAACTAGTATCTAGGCAAAAGAGTTGAAAATTTTCATATTGTGCATGAAAATGTTCTGTGAAAGGCAACTTATGTATCATGATCATGGTCTGTATTGATTACTTGTTTCTAGTCATGGTATATAGGTGATATGTGTCCATATCTTATATAGAGAGAGTCATATAGATTATAGCTAACTCCCACTATTTTGGGGAGTGTGGTAATGCCGCGCCTACCATGTGGCAGTGCCGCTCTGAGGTAGTGCCGGGCTAGGCATACGGCAGTGCCACACTTTGAATCTCAATTGAGATTTGGCCCAAATGGTTTTACTGCAGGGCCCATTTATTCTTCCTCCTATCCTCAAATCCACAGTAACTTCTTTCCCTCTCTCTTTCCCCGATGCCGATGCCCGCGCCTCTCTCTCCTCTCACGCCCACACCGTCGCCGTCGCTTGGCCACACATTGCCGATCTCTGGTTGTGACACGATAGCTACCAACCCTCCCTCAATGTCACTGATTGCTGCTATTGCCCCTGGCCTGAGCAGTTTCTTCCCTCTGTTCTCCTATCCTTGTTTGAGAAGATGGAGCACGGAGATAATGACCGAAGGGGAAAAGAAAGATGAATGAGCAAAGAGACAAGGATCCACCTCGCTATGGTTGAGGGAGGTCAATTACAGTAAGTAGTAGTGCAGCTCTAAGGGGACTTGGTGACAAGGGGAGGCGCGAGCAATACATTGAAGATGAGGAGAGGAGGGAGATGATAGGTTGTACCACTTACGCCATTCCTGACACCCCATAGCATCTCTCTGAGTTTGATGGCAGATACATGAGAGATTTTGAGGGTGAGATCATCATGAGACCTCTAGATGACTCCCGCCAGCATGCAGTTGTCAATTATTCCAAGAGTTGGAATCTGGCAGAATAGGCAAGGGGGATCAATCCCTATGCAGTGCGCAAGGATTTGGGCATTGATTATAGATTCTAGAATGAGTTTTATTCCAAGTTTTATGCCACTGTCATTCTTGCATCCAAGAAAATCAAGATCATCAAGATGCAGTATATTGATTGGGATGAGATGCAGGAGAAGGAGGAGCCTGAGTTTGATAAGGTAATCAAAATTTGTGATAGGTTCTAGTTTTCAGACATCATGGGTTTCTAGCATGACTAGAATGAGGAGGTCATTGCATAGTTTCATGCCACATACTTCTATGACCAAACCTCTGATGAGATTCACTGGATGACTGATGGTTGGCACTACTAAATTGATTTTGTCACTTTTAGCTAGATTCTTGGCTTTAGGGAGGAGCATAGAGGTTACAATTACATTCATGATGAGCCTTGAGCTGATATTCATGACATCAATTATATGTGGAGAGATAGAAGGATTGCAGATGGCAAGAGGAGTGGTCTACATAGCTTCTATTACATCCTCAACAACCTCATCAGGAACACCATCAACCCAAAGGATGGAGCAGCCTTAGATATTAATGGCCATGTGAGAAATATGTTGGCTAGATTTGCTCCAAGTGGGGATAGGTTCAATGTCCCTAGATTCATGTAGACTAAGTTGAGAATTGTAATAGAGGATGAGAGGAGGGGCCTGCCCTATGCCCCTTACCTCATGTTCTTGATTGAGAGGGTCACTGGATTTTATTTTTCGAAGGATAGGATGCACACCATCTACAAAATTGAGAAGATCCAGCCAGCTACAGCTACTCAGGGAGCGGGGAGCTCTCATGCTCATGTAGATATCCCTGAGTCTTCCCGCTCTAGGTCTCGCAAAGGAGGCAAGATGAAGAAGTTTGGCAAGTGGTTGAAGGCAATCTTCAGCAAGTGCACCTATGCAGCTAACAGAGCGTATGAGACACAGCTTGAGCAGCGTCAGTAGTGTGGATAGGACCTTCCACCACTTTCTCCTATTCCTCCTCCTCCACAGTATGACCTTCTGAGTCTCTCCAACATAGATTCAGATGATGACGATGAGGATGATGATGAGGAGGAGTAGGGATGAGCAACAGATTGGGATGAGACCCTAGAGGGATACCATCAAAGATAGGAGCCGAGGCATTCCACTCGTTCCACTCGCTACACCGCCACTACTCACTATCAGGGCCATGCACGTATTGACTCCGATGACGATGATTGTGATGGTGGTGCTAGGGCTACTACAGGAGGTGCTAGGGCTATAGGAGGTGATGATATTGATTGGATGGACATCTAGGAAGATGACAAGTAGGTGTTGATCTTTCTTCTTTCCTTCTCTTTTTGGTGCTTTATGCCAAAGGGGGAGAAAATTAGAGGGGTCAACAACTTTTTCGATGCAACTTTTTCGACGCCATGTGGTTGCTACAGCTAGAGTCATGTTTGTATCCATTTAGAGTAGTCTTTGTTTGGTGAGAGTTTGAGAGCCCATTAAAAACTCTAAATTATGAAATAATGCTACTATTTAACTCTTTGTGTGGGATATGGACATATATTAATCTATGCTGTCGCTTGTGATACAATTGTACTAGAATGTATATCTTTCTATGTATCACATGATGTGTGGTGTCTGTTCTGATCTGTGCTGTTATAGCAGGTGCGGTAGTGCCGCACCTAGCTACAACAGCAAACCATGTTGTGCATAAGCTATCATTTGCATCACATTTTACATACCTGACGTAGTATATAGCACCCCACAGGAGCATGGATGTAGGGGAGCCCCATCACTTTCACTAAAATGTGAATCTTGGCTTCTTATGCCAATTTGAGAATTCAATTCTCTATTCACATAATTAGGAGGAGGCTCTACACCCATGGCTCGAAAGTCTCAATATTTATTTCATATCCTTTGTAAGCTCTAATTGGGTTGTCATCAATCACCAAAAAGGGAGAGATTGAAAGTGCAATCAAGCCTTAATTGTGGGTTTTGGTGATAATAATCATGCAATTAGAGAACTAATGAGATTTATCAAGATGACAAGCAGGGAATTTATATTCAAGGATGCTACATGGAATAGAGGAGCCCCCAATTATAAAAGTAGATGGCTTCTGAAAGCATCTAGGCCCCTAGTTGGATTTCGGTGATTAATGTCAATACAAGATTACTATGACTAACGTGTGTTTTGCAGAGGCAATTAAGTTAGGTCATGGTAATGGAGATTGATTAGGCAATCGAGGTTGTCATGCCCCTACGATGGAAATCGTTTCGGTTTTTAAAGGATGGACGACAAGGTTAAGGATAACTAGTTCTAAGTGTCGATTGGAGTTGGAGAGACACTTAGAGTAGTTTAGGACTTTGTTTTTTTTCTTTGGCCATACTATGAAGGGGGGTATGAAAGGGTAGCTCGACCTAGTTGAGTCTAGTGAGTTAGGTGTGGTGCACACTTGTTTAAACTAGCTCTAGGTAGCTCCTATGAATGCCTAAGATCCTATGGAGCAAACTTCATTCACATATGTTCGAATGTTGGAAGTGAATGGAGGGTCAAACACTAACCGGACGCTGGCTCCGGTGTGACCGGACGCTGGCCGTAGGGTCCGGTCAGTTCATTTGACCATGAAGAACAAGTCTGGAGTGACCAGACGCTGGAAGGTCGTGTGACCGGATGCTGAGGGCTAGCGTCCGGTCGACTCCAGTAAGGGTCCAGACTTGGGAAAGAGTGACCGGACACGTCCGGTCAGTGGTGACCGGACCCTGAGTATCTAGCATCCGGTTGTTTACAGTAAGCATCCAAGAGCGACCGGACGCATCTGGTCGGTACTAACCGGACCCTGACTGCGTCCGGTCATCATTTGAAAACTGTTCGCGGGTTGAACTGACCGGAGCGTCCGGTCAAAACGATCGGAGCGTCCGGTCATCCCGTAGAAGCTCATAACGGTTCGTTTTTAGGCTGCCTTATAAATAGAGGCTCCACTCGTGAGTGGAGTAACTTTTGCTCATTCCAACAGCTGAGAAACACGTTTGTGAGTGCCAAGAAGAGCAAGGTCCTAGTGAGGTGTTTGTGATTTGAGAATCCAAGAGAGTAGCCTCACTAGCAAATCAAGAGTAGCAAAGTGTGCATCCATCTTCTCATTAGGCTTTGCGTGGTCAAGTGAGAGTTCGTGCTTGTTACTCTTGGTGATCGCCATCACCTAGATGGCTTGGTGGTGATCGGGAGTTTGGTGTTCACCCGGCGGAGCTTGTGGGTGACCCAACTCAAGTTGTGAGCGGCTTTGGGTGATTCGCCGTGACGGAGTGTCGAAGAATCAACCCATAGAGAGCACTTGATCCTTGCGCGGATCAAGGGGGAGCTACACCCTTGCGCGGGTGCTCCAACGAGGACTAGTGGGGAGTGGCGACTCTCCGATACCTCGGCAAAACATCGCCGCGTTCCTTACTCTCTCTATTTACTTTGAGCACTTACTTTGAGCATTTACTTTGAGCAATTCAATACTTGTTTTACATCCATAGAATTGCTTGCTAGAGTAAGTTTGGAACTTAGGTTGTGAGGTTGTTGTGCATTAGTTTGATATAAACACTTTTCTAGGCACAAGGGGTTAATTGGGCTATCCGTAGGATTTGATTATTGCAAGAGAATTTAGAATTAGCCCAATTCACCCCCCCCTCTTGGGCATCTTGATCCTTTCAATTGGTATCAGAGCCTCGTGCTCACGTTTTTAAGCTTAATCGCTTAGAGCAAGATGTCTCACGGGGATGGACCTCCTCCTATCTTTGAGGGAGATGACTTTCCATATTGGAAAATCCGCATGGAAGCATACTTAGAAGCTCTAGACGTTGGAATACTTAGAGCCGCCTCTCAAGGGTTCCCAACACCTAGGAATGTCGCACAACTTCAAGGCGATGAAGTGAATTATGAAAAATGGAATGCAAAGGCTCGCAACACCATCTTTAGAGGCATTTGCAAAGATGTGTTCAATCGTGTAAGGAACCACAAAAACGCCCATGCACTATGGTCGGACGTTTGTGCGCTCCATGAGGGAACCAAGAGTGAGCGTGAGGAACGCTATCATCTTGTGATTAAAAAGCTAAATTCTTTTGAGATGTTTCCCAAAGAAAGTGCTAATGAGATGTATTCTCGATTAAATGTTCTTGTAGAGGAAGTCAATGGGCTTGGACTTACTCAAATGTCACCATCCGACGTTGTGAGAAAAATCTTGAGTGTCCTCCCCATTGACAAATATGGGCACATTGTGACCGTGCTACATCAAGGTGATCTTTCCGCCGCTACACCGACACAAATCTTGGGAAAGATTAATGCTCATGAGATGTACATGCACATCACACCACAAGATGGCTCATCGTCTACAAACAAGAAAGAGAAGGACTTAGCATTCAAAGCTAGCCAAGACAAGGGCAAAGCAAGACTTGAGTATGAGAGCTCAAGTGATGAAGATGATGAAGAAAGCCTTGCCCTCATGGTGAAGAAGACCACCAAGATGCTAAAAAGGCTAAACAAGAGTGGCATCAAGTTTGACGGCAAGAAGAAGAAGTTCTTCACAAGCTCAAGAAGAAAGCCAATCTCTGAGATGGATTGCTACAATTGTGGCGAACTTGGCCATCTAGCTCATCAATGCACAAAGCCCAAGAAAGACAAGTTCAAGAACAAGGGCAAGAAAGATGATTCAAGTGATGAAGATGAAAAGAAAAAGAACAAGCCATACAAGAAGAGAGATGGCAAAAAGAGGGACTTCTACAAGAAGAAGAGTGGCAAGGCCTACATTGTCAGTGATTGGCTCACGGACATTGATTCATCAAGTAGATCATCCGATGATGATAGTGACGATGAAAAGGTGGCCGCCATTGCTATTGATCTTGCATCTTCACCGCCACCATCGCCATCATCCTCTACACACCTATGTCTTATGGCCAAAGGTGAACGCAAGGTAACTAAGAGTGATGATAGTAGTGATGATGAACATGCTAGTGATGATGATAGTGATAGCGATGATGATGACTCACCTACATATGATGATCTTGTCAAAATACTAAGAAAATATACTAAGATCATTAGAAAGAGTAGAGCTACAAATGAAAAAATTGATGCTAAAAATGACTCACTCTTAGCTAAGTGTGATACATTAGAAAAGGCTAATGATGAGCTCAAAGAAACAAATGATTCTATATCATCCAAACTCAAGGAGCTAAAATCTTCTAAGAAAGAGCTTAAAGATAAAAATGATAAACTTGAGTGGGTGCACAATGAGCTTATCACTAGTCACAACAAGCTAAAAGATGAATATACAACTCTAAAGATCGATTATGATACCCTTATTATTGCACAAGAATTCTTACCAAATGAGCCACATGATGCTACTAACCATGTTGTTAAGATTGATATAGCTACCTCATGTGATGATTTAATTGATGAAAGCATTGAGCATGGATCTAGTAGCAAAGGCAAGCAAGTGGTTGAGTGCAATGACTATGATGAGTATGTCAAGCTCAAGAGTGACAATGAGAAGCTCATGAAAGATCTTGAAGAGATGAAAAGTCACAACACCATCATGCTAGAAACTCTTGATCATGACAAAGAGGTGATCCTTGAGAATGAGAAGCTAAAAGAAGAAAACAAGAAACTCAAGGAGGAGAAGAACAATGATATTCTCAAGGAAGAGAACAAGAAGCTCAAGATGGAGAAAGAGCATCTTAAGGTGGGATTGAGCAAGTTTGCTAGAGGCAAGCATCTCCAAAGTGAGCTACTCATGAATACCGTCATGAAGATGGATAGAAGTGGCATTGGATATATGGCAAGTGTAGAGAAGAAGAAGGCTCAAGCTCAACACCAACAATCAAAGCCAAAGCCAAAGCCAAAGAGATGTTTTGAGTGTGGACAAGAAGGCCACTTTGCTCATGAGTGTCAAACTCCACCACCACAACCCTTGCCCAAGCATGCTAGACCCTTTGCTTTCAATGCTCACTACATGCTTAGAAAAGATTCGAGTGGAAAGATGAAAGTCATGTTCTTAGGTCCCTCCAACAAGAGTAGGCCTAAGAAAATTTGGGTGGCTAAGTCACTTGCTGAGAAGGTGAAGGGCCCTCAACAAGCTTGGATCCCTAAAGCTTGAATCTCTTGTGTGTAGGTGAACTACAAGACCGGTGGAAGTCATTGGGTAATTGATAGTGGTTGCACTCAACATATGACCGTGATCCTCGTATGTTCACCTCACTAGATGAAGAGGTAGATGGACAAGAGAAAATAACATTTGGAGATAATTCAAAGGGCAAGGTCAAAGGATTAGGCAAAGTAGCAATCTCAAATGATCATTCCATCTCAAATGTGCTCTATGTTGCTTTATTGAGCTTCAACTTGCTATCCGTTGGGCAATTGTGTGATCTTGGCTTTCAATGCTTATTCACCGAGAAGGAGGTTGTTGTATCCAAAGTAGATGACAATCAAGTGATATTCAATGGATTTAGATACAACAACTTATATCTAGTTGACTTCACCTCCAAAGATGCAAACTTGAAGACTTGCCTATTCACCAAAACAACACTTGGGTGTCTATGGCATAGAAGACTCGCTCATGTTGGGATGACCTCACTCAAGAAGCTTATGAAGAATGATTTGGTGAGAGGGTTGAAGGATGTGAAGTTTGAGAAGGACAAGCTTTGTAGTGCATGTCAAGCCGGCAAGCAAGTTGGCAAACACTCATCCAACCAAAGCTTTCATGTCAACCAGAAGAGTGCTAGAACTCTTACCATGGATTTATTTGGACCACAACATATAAGAGTTGGGAGAAAATCTCTATTGCCTTGTGATTGTGGATGAACTATTCAAGATATACATGGGTGTTTTTCCTTCATGACAAATCCGAAGTTGCATCTTGTTTCAAGAAGTTTGCCAAGAGAGCTCAAAATGAATTGAAGTGAAGCTCAAGAAGATAAGAAGTGACAATGGCAAAGAGTTTGACAACACAAACATAGAAGCTTATTGTGATGAAGTTGGAATCAAACATGAAGTCTCCGCAACCTATACTCCTCAACAAAATGGTGTAGTTGAGAGGAAGAACCGGACTTTGATCACTCTTGCAAGGACAATGCTAGATGAGTACAACACCCCCCGAAGCTCTATGGGCGGAAGCAATCAACACTGGGCATGTTATGCATCCAACCGCCTATTTCTTCAAAAGTTCCTTGTCAAGACACCGTATGAGTTGCTCAATGGGAAGAAAGCCGGACGTCTCCTTCTTTAGGGTGTTTTGGTTGCAAGTGCTACATCTACAAGAAGCGGCAACACCTAGGGAAGTTTCAAAGACGTTGTGATATAGGTTTCTTGTTGGCTACTCATTGAAGTCCAAAGCATATAGAGTATTCAATCATGCCACTGGCTTGGTTGAAGAAACATATGATGTGGAATTTGATGAATCTAATGGCTCCCAAGGAGCACATGAGAATCTTGATGATGTAGGTGATGAACCATTGAGGGGGCTATGAAGAATATCCCGGTGGAGACATCAAGCCAAAAGATGATGAAGATGATGTACAAGTCATTAACCAACCTTCTTCATCAAATGTACCACAAGATGGTGAAAAAGATGGGAGAGTAGAAAATGAAGATACTCATATCTCCCATGAGCAAATGGTGGTACAAGCACAAGATGTTGATGCTCCACAACCTCCTCCTCAAGTGGTCAATAGAAGAAATACACCTCTCCTACAAGATCATCCACAAGATCTCATCATAGGGAGTCCATCAAAAGGGTGTAATGACTCGATCTCAAAAACTTACTTCATTTATCGCTTCATCACTCTTTTGTCTCTTGCTATGAGCCTACCAAGGTAGAAGAAGCTCTTAAAGATCCAGATTGGATCAATGCCATGCATGAAGAGTTGAACAACTTCACTCGCAATGAAGTTTGGAATCTTGAAGAGCGACCAAAAGGTGCAAGAGTCATTGGAACAAAGTGGGTGTTCCGCAACAAGCAAGATGATCAAGGTGTTGTTGTGAGGAACAAGGCAAGACTAGTTGCAAAGGGATTCTCTCAAGTTGAAGGTTTAGATTTTGGGAGAACCTTTGCACCGGTTGCAAGATTAGAAGCCATCCGTATCCTTCTTGCATATGCATCACATCATGAAATGAAACTATATCAAATGGATGTGAAAAGTGCATTCTTAAATGGCTTTATTAATGAACTAGTCTATATTGATCAACCTCCCGGGTTTGAAGACCCTAGATATCCTAATCATGTTTATAGGTTGTCCAAGGCACTATATGGGCTTAAGCAAGCCCCAAGAGCTGGTATGAGCGCCTTCGGGATTTCCTTATTGAGAAGGGCTTCACCATTGGGAAGGTCCGACATCCACACTATTCACCAAGAAGCTGGATGGGCATATCTTCCATTTGTCAAGTATATGTTGATGATATCATCTTGGATCATCAAATGAAGACTCATGCAAAGAATTTGTGAATTGATGTCTAAGGAGTTTGAGATGTCAATTATTGGTGAGCTTACATTCTTTCTTGGTTTTCAAGTTAAGCAAATGAAAGAAGGCATCTTCATCTCTCAGAGAGAAATACACAAAAGATCTTCTCAAGAGATTTAAGATGGATGAATGTAGCCAATCAAGACCCCAATGCCTACCAATGGACATCTTGACCTAGATGAGGGAGGGTTAACTCGGTTGATCAAACTCTCTACCATTCTATGATTGGTAGCTTTGTTATATTTAACCGCATCTAGGCCCGACATCATGTTTAGTGTGTGTATGTGTGTCTAGGTTTCAAGCTAGTCCTAAGGAAACATATTTAATTGCCGTAAAAAGAATCCTTAGGTATCTTAAGCACACGCCAAGCATTGGCCTTTGGTATCCCAAAGGAGCTTTATTTGAATTAATTGGCTATTCCGATTCGGATTACGCCGGATGCAAAGTTGATAGAAAGAGCACATCCGGAGGGTGCCATTTGCTTGGTAGATCACTTGTGTCTTGGTCCTCCAAGAAACAAAATAGTGTGGCTTTGTCCACCGCCGAAGCGGAATACATTGCCGCGGGTGCTTGTTGTGCACAAATATTATACATGAAACAAACTTTACTAGACTATGGAGTAGTTCTAGAGAAAGTACCTCTTTTGTGCGACAATGAAAGTGCGGTAAAACTTGCAAATAATCCGGTTCAACACTCTCGCACCAAGCATATAGATATCCGCCATCACTTTCTAAGAGATCATGTAGCTAAAAATGATATATCACTAGAAGGTGTAAGATCCGAAGATCAATTAGCGGATATCTTCACTAAACCGCTAGATGAGCTACATTTTGTAGATTGCGGAATGAGCTCAATGTACTTGATTTTAGTAACTTCACTAAAAATTGAGCTTGTGTTGTCCCTTGCATTCATTGTAATATACAACATGTTTAATTTGTGGCAATGCATATAGGGCTTGTCTAACATGGTTAAGATAACCGCCGAAAAGCGTGTGAAGAAGCTTAACCTTGGATCAAACTTGACAAGCAACTAGATTTACTTACAAGTATTACATATGCATGAATGTTGTTTTGTCGTTTTGTTCCATTTGCCCTCTTGTTGCCTATTTTCTTAAAAAGAATTATAGCCTAAGGCAAAATATTTTGAAAAATATGAGGGTTTGAGAGAGGTCACTCACATCAGTCCCAATTGGTGTTTATT
>NW_027097538.1:0-28448 GCF_019320115.1 Miscanthus floridulus
CTCCTCCCCCACTGCCCCTAGCCACTACTGTATCGCTGCCGGCCGTCCCGCCCATCGTTCCCCCTTGCCTCGTCGACTCCGTCCTCCCCTAAAGCCTAGGAAGGTTACCGACAACGAACCTCGTCCTCGCCCCGCCCCCGCCCCCACCACCGACGGCCGGTGGCGAGCCGCCTTGCCGCGCCACCCACAACCTGCCCCTGCTCCTCGACCCTGCCCACCCTAACCACCCTAGGGCAGCGCGCCGGTGAGTTAGACATGACGCACCCCCTAACCTAGCACGGCCGCCTCTACTGCTGCCAGGGCCCCTAACTGCCTACCGCCTGGCAGCCCTACCTCCCCCCGAGCCCTTCTCTTCTAAGCCCGTCAGAGTTGGGGAAGAAGGGGTGGGGCGGGCACGGCCGTGGCCACCGCGGAGGAGCTCGCCGGAGTTGGGAGAAGAGACGCAGGGAACAAAGGAAGAAGAAGGGAACGTGACTAGGAGGAAGAAGATGGTCCATTGACGGATAAGTAGCTTATATGTCGACTGCGTTTCAGTGTTTCGGTTACTTGTGTGCTTCAGATCTTATCAGCTAGCTAAAGATATGTATCAAATTAGGAATTTGTTTCCGCAAGCACTGGTGCTCAAATTTCTCCATACATACGTACGTGCACCTTCTCCATACATACGTATGCTAGTAGAACACACGGGATGACACTACTGCAGAACTGACCTTCATTGCCGGCCCATCAAACCAGCCGTGATAACCCTTCACTGCCGATTGTCAGTTTCAAAATCACAAAATGATCGGAGGTTCTCAAAAACCAACGGTGACATGCCACTGCAGGTTGGTGGCTTGAACGGTCCTGGCTCGAGTCTGCAGTGATGTTAATGCAGGAGTATGCCACGGGCGTGGTGTGCAACAGGGCAGGACGCGTACGTCGGCGGCGTCAGTCTGTGTGTGTGCTGCTGCTCCTCGGTCGGTCTCTGCGGGATGCATCTGCGTGTGTGCAGCAGCAGGAACTCGGCCAAGCTAAGCGTGATCCGCGTGCGGGGCGGGGACGAAGGAGGAGCATGCAGCGAATTCTTTTTAATATTTGTTTATAAACTAATTTTAAATCTAACATTGTTTTTCTCTCTTCAAAACTAACACTTTTGGCCGCGCCTATTGCCATAGCGCGGCGAAACGCCTGTGCTGCGCCATGCATGGTGGCGCGGCGGGAGGATGACGTGACGACGACCGGAGCTGCTGACCGGTGACGTGGCAGGGCCTGCCGCGCCATCGATCTTGGCGTGACACCGCCGCGCCATCCCTCACGGCACGTCACTCCAGGTATAATATATCGCCTGCGAGCCGCCCTCCCTCTGTCTGCCTGCCGCACGCGCCTGCCGCCGCCCGCCCTCTTGGCCGCCTGCCGCACGCACGCCCGCAGCATCCGCTCGCCTGCCCCACGCACGCCCGCGCTTGCCGGCTGCCTGCCTGCCGCACCCGCCCCGCCCGCCTTCGCTTTCCGTTACTTCACATCGTACTTAATGAATCCAGATATGGACTGTTGTAAAGAAGACACCGAAATATCGTTATTGTCATCAACGAGCCCCAATATACGATGGGCAAGGTAACGTGCAGTGAGCTGATGATGATTTTCCTTTTCCCCTATTTGTTAGGCAAGTGTAGGGTTTGACAACTTTACTTATCCTCCACTTGCCATCACTATGTCTCTTTCGTGCATTTAACCTCCACATACAACCGTTTTTGCATATCACATGGTACCTCAACTCCTGGTCCGAATGAGTGACGGTGTACGGCCTATGGTGATACACAACATAGTCCTGAAGGAAGAGCTTCATCTCTGACATTGTATTGAATATCATCCCCTTCCTAAGGATTTCTTTCTCATGGTCATACAATAATTTCTTACACATCTAAAGATCGATGTCACAAACTGTCATATCCGTCATGCTAACATCCCTATAGTTCGGAACGCCCCTAAAAGGTACGTTCATCGACATTAGTTACTCAAGCTCAGTCGCTATGTAAGGTGGTGGTGGAACATACTGCTGCGCTTCGCTAATTCTGCCCCATGAATCATAGAGCGTATCATCTACTAGTAAATCTGTGACTAGTCTACCCTGAGACTGGATACCATGCAAAACCTCAGTTAGTACTGATAATGGCATAGTATGAACTGGTACTGGCATGACATCAACCGGTGTTGACATAGCATCTATACCTCCTTGGTCATCATCAGAATCGTCTGAATCACTGCTAACTATATCACCGATCATGTCCTCCTCCTCCTGCTCTTCTTCCCATTCGAACTTGTTCACATCGAAGTTATTGCTTATACAGCCTATTACAGTTGAATGAAACTGCTCCTGCGTCAACTGACCATCCAAATCCATGTTACCGTGAGTTGCTTCCCCTTCGACCCCTAATTCTTGTTCATTGCCTCCAACACCGTCAATGGACGGGCCGTCCTGGACACCCTGCATCCTGTACCTATTCTCCACCACCACCTTAGCCATGGGCACATTGGAACCTTGGAGCACCCTAGTGTAGCGGGACCAGAGAGCAGGGGCGCGAAAGGCATGAGCACATAGTGTGCCCTAGCCTTCCTAGTATCAAACCTCCCCTTCAGTGTAAAATCACCGCCAAACTTTACATTCAAACGGACACAAAGGTCGTTGAAGCTAGGAGGTTCATCAAACCATTCCAATTCTTTTTCCATATCCTCAAACATACCATCTTCTCTCCTAACACTTCCTCTGTATAAAACTCTAACACAACAATCCATCTACAAAAGCATTTCAAGAAACTTCATCAATTCGTCGAAATCGTCCTACGTAATGTTCATAATAATATTAATACATATTCTAACTATAAATATACTAACTAATCTAATATTAACATCTATACAAGGCTAACTACAATAAGTAATTTATAACTAGACTCACTAGGGGAGTGCCTCGCGGCAACGGCGCTTGTCCTCGCGGCAGCGGTAGTCGCGGGCGATGCAACGAGGGCGGTGGTGGGCACAGCGGTGGTCGGAGGCCGCGACGGGCGGCCATGGCGTGCCGACGTTTGTGGCGCGGCCGGTGTTTTGTGGCGCGTGCTGGCGTTTTGTGGCGCGGCAGGAGTGGCGGGCTGGCGTTGCCGGCGACAGGCGAGGCGGGCAGGCGAGGCGACAGGCACGGCGCCGGGCAGGCGCGGCAGGGCGCGACGGGCAGGGCGGTGGGGCGCGGCAGGCAAGCGGACTAGGCCGTGACCCTTTAAGCCGGCTCTGCCGCACCACCGATTAGGGCGCGTCACTTGCCGCGCCAAGATCTGTGGCACGGCAGGCCCAGGCCACGTCACCGGTCAGCAGCTCCGATCGTTGTCACATCATCCTCCCATCGTGCCACCATGCATGACGCGGCACAGGCGTTTTCGCCGCGCCATGGCAATAGGCGCGGCCAAAAGTGTTAGTTTTGAAAAAAAAAAACAAACATTGATTTAAAATTAGTTTACAAAAAGTGTTAAAAATAAAAAAAAAATCCATGCAGCAGCGTTGTTTGGCGCGAGGTGCATGTAGCGTCCCCTGACATGAACATGATGCTTGCAAATATAGAGTAGCAAATGATGTGACATGATGCAAGCGTGATTACATGCGTGCACTAATGGATGGGAGTAACAGCTAGGAGCATGGCATGACCATGGCACGTAGTGCTCATGCCATCACCATGGTCAGCACCAGCTTCTCAGCGAAGTCCACCAGCTGGCCGGGCACCTCCTTCCACTCAAACTCCCTCACCATATTGGCCACGAACCACTCGAGGTGCAACAGCGACACATCGACACCGGGGCACATCCGTCGCCCGGCGCCGAACGGCATCATCTTGATCTCCCTGCTGCCGGTGAGGTCCACGTCCTCCCCTCGCCGCCGGGGAGGAACCGCTCTGGCCGAAACCGCGCCGGCTCCGGTCACACCGCCTCGTCCATCGCCATGTCGCCCAGCGTCACTACCGAAAACAGTCGCTTTGCCGTGAGCCACAGGCACTCGACAAAGCCCAAAAAAACACTCGGCAAATGATTTGTCGAGTGTAACACTCGACAAATAGCACACGTCATCTACAGTGCCGGCAAACGGCTCTTTGCCGAGTGTTTTTCTATCGGGCACTCGGCAAAGATTTTGCCGAGAGCTGAAACCGACGCTCGGCGAAAAAAGTAACATGACGGAGTGGAGACAGTTACGGTGCATTTGCCGAGTGTCAAATCTCAGGCACTCGGCAAACTATGCTTCTTTGCCGAGTGTCAAAGTTCAGGCACTCGGCAAAGCTTCTTCCTTTGCCGTGTGTCATGTTCTAGGCACTCGGCAAAGCTTCTGCCTTTGTCGTGTGTCAAAGTTCAGGCACTCGGCAAAGCTTCTTCCTTTGCCGAGTGTCGAATACCAGGCACTCAGCAAACATGTCCCAGAATGCATAGAATTTTGGCTTCTTTGCCGAGTGTCATAGTGCAGACACTCGGCAAAGAAGCCATTTTAGTCCCAGAATGCACAGAATTTTGCCACATGTCCACTTTGCCGAGTGTTTTAACCCTAGCACTCGGCAAAAAGCTTCTTTGCCGAGTGTAACACTCGACAAAGCTGCCACATATAATCAGTTTATTAGGTTCGGTCACAGCCACGAACCACATTCAAATAACATCACATCCATCGCAGATAGTTTACAATAGGCATCACAGGCAGTTCATATAGATATATCGACAACACATTAATGCAAATAAACTTTAGAATCATTAGTAGGTTCATTCACAACCACAAATAATCACAGGTAATCCACAAATACAAATGCAAATAAAATCACAAGTCTACTTAGGCCACGAGTTCCATTGCGACCACGTTGGATCATGAGGCTCATTCGATTCCGCCGATTGATGCTGCACAAAGGAGAAGAGATTGCATGTGTGAGTCAAGATTGCACAAAGGAGAAGAGATTGCTGCACAACTAGTTGGTAACAAACATATAGCATTAGTTACAAAGTTTCTAGTGTCTGGGCATATTTGTAAGATTGATTATGCATAAACTAGAAATGGTGATTATAAGGTTGTAAAGCGACTCATAGTGCCTGAAACAATGTTTGGAGCAGGTTGAGGAGGAGGGACTGGCGTTGATGGCGGAGGTTGACCGATTGCAGCGTAAACACCCCTCGTATATTCAAACATCTACTGCTCCATCCTCTACCGCTCTACCTCCATCCTTTGTCGCTCTGCCTCCATCTTCACCTCTAGCTCCTCCTGGCGCCTCGTTTCTTGTTCCAGCTGAGCCTAGAATTTTTTATCCCAATGTTACAATGCAATGCAAAAGTATGTAAAAATGAATGAATGATGAATAAAACAGAAATAACCTTCAGTGCATTCATCTAGAACCATGTAGAGTTCGGCCGTGGGCGTATCGCTGGACTGGAACCCGTGCTCCGTGCTCGAATCTGGGAGAGAGTGGGAGTACTAGCCGTGTCGATTGTGCCGTCGCCAATCCAGAATCGACCATGCTTCTTGCCTCCTCCTGCCCTCATGACCACTTCTCTATCAAGGTCATGGGCGCTCGGATCGTACTCTAGGCCATGGACCACCCTTGCCATCGATGTGTATCCATCGAGGCGGCTGTGGACGGACTCGTTGCTGTATGCCGAGGGCGGGTCCTCCGGGTTGTAGGCGACGTCGGACGTCACCTTCCCCTTGTGGGCCAAAGCATATGCCACGAACTGGGAGCAAGGCTCGCCACCATGTGCCACCGACTGCAAAAAAAGCAATATGATTAGAAATTATGCGGAGTTGAGCGTTAGAATAAAGAAATTAATTCACGTACGCATATTGTCGTGTATTCTAAGAGGTTAAGGTTGCCTTGATGGTGTGGTGCACCCGGCATCAGCAAACGCCACTCCTGGCAAGTGTTGTGATTCTCCTCCCACACGGGGTCGCACCACCTGTCCACCATCCAGGCCCAGCATTGTAGATCATAGGCGCACCACCACGGAGGCACCTACGTCATCAAGTATATGACATATAAGAAGATGAAATTAAGCGTAATTAATCTCAGAAAAAATAAGTATTAATGTTCTATATTTACCTTCAGGTATTGTTCCGAGGTGATGCTCATGGTTCTTGCCACCCTTTTAGGGATCCTCTCTCTAAGAAATTTCGCGTGGTATTGGATCACGGCCTGGATGCACGCCTCATAGTGCATGTCCTTGACGAGTTTCTTGGCGGCTTTGTCAGCCACAGCATCCGCCTTGGCCTCGTATCCCTCCTCGCATCTAAAGAAATCCTGCATATATATAGATGTGATGTATCCGGTCATTATTTCAAGAATGTCCAATCAATGTGATGTATTGAGCAATGTAGTGCGAGAAAGACTTACTCAAAGCTCGACCTTGACATGTTGCGCCTTGTCGGCGAATACCCTACCATCCTGATCAAGGTTGTAGGGTACGGTGGCATAGTGGGCCCACGTGTAGGCTGGCTCGACAATTCTGCTGAACTACACCAGGCTAGGGAACTTTTCCTTGATCAAAAGACCAAGGATGCCGTTCACATGGCTTACGTGTTCACCCACCGACCTTCCTCCAACCCCTGCCCAAGTGATTAAGATAAATTATTAGTTTCTATTGTAATTTTGAACATATCCAACAAAAAATTAGTGATAACATATAAAGTTATTTACTTGTCTCCATTGGGTCGAATCAGCGGGCGTCTCCCAAGAGGTATTGGTCACCTCGGGAGGGTCGAGGGACCTCGCAACCACAGACACGATGAACTTGAGGAAGAGGTACCCCCTGTCTCCTCCTCCCATCCCTGCCTCGTCCTCCACCCCTGCCTCCTCCTCCACCCCTGCATCCTCCTCCACCTGTACCTCTTCCTCCACCTATACCTCTTCCTCCTCAGAGGATGAGTGAGCGGAAGGTAACTCAGACGGCGATGAAGGTATAGGCGACGGTGGCCTCGTCTTGCCTCCACCCTTCCTTCGACCCCTGGGTCTACCCCGAGGTCTCTTCCCGGATCCCTCAGCTGCATCGACCCTTTACGCGTCGATGTCGCTTTTGAGTAAAGCGACGCTATCCTCTTTATACCGCCCACCATTGGTCAATCACCTGCAATTAAAAAGAGTAAACCAATTAGCACAGATAATACATTAAAATAGATGCAAAATAAACAAAACATACTTAGAAAATAACATGGTATGAGAAATAATAAATCAATTAGCATGGATCATACATGTATTAGAAATAATCATCATGATCGGGATTAGCTAGATCATAAGTCTCATCATCACTATCATGCATGTCGATATAATCATCCCCATGCTTCGAAGGAGGAATGTCGTCATCACCGTCATCGCTTAGATGTAATCGCTAAAGTAATTCTAAGTCCTTCACATTCTAAACCTCGTCTTCGGCGTCCTCATCAGCACCACTTTCATTGTCTGCTTCCATACCCTGAGCTTCGGTTAAGTCTATCTCAAAACTCCCTTCGAGCCCATGTTCTTGAAAGAACTCTCCGTCATATGTGTTGGGGTCTATGTTGTAATCTTGATTGTTTGGGATAGGTAGTTTACCGTGTGGTGATACCTTGTACACAACATCCCAACCCTTAAGACAGTCTACAGTTTGGCACAGGTATGAGAGATAATAAACTTGCGTAGCCTATTGAGCCACAATATAGACATTATCTCCTGGTAAGACGGATGATTGTCGAATTTTGACTAGCCTAAGATTAGGGGTCCGCCTCACTACTTCAGGATCAAACCAATGGCATTTGAATATAATGGGATTAAGAGGTTTGCAACCATGAAACACAAGTTTGTATATTTCTTCAATTCTTCCATAATACTCAACCCCATCTAAGCCTTGCGTAAAACTCTGGTATTTGTGGTTCTTCGATTGGTCTGACTCTGCTCGTGGCTTGTTATGTGAAAGCGATATCCATTCACGTCATAACCGATAAATGACCAGACCCTATAGGCACAACCATCGGCAACCTGTCTCAACTCGACACTCTATTCGTGGAGCTCTTATCGGATGTGTCGAAGTGGATTTCGGGTCCATCGTTCGTGACGGAGTCGGCATAACCCGCATAGGGCATCCTACTGCTCCTTACCCGTCTCTTGGCAGTGGCCTAAGCGGTTCAATCGACTTGGGTGACCCGCTGGCCTCTCCTCGATGGAGATTCCACCAGTGGGCCCATCCAAACCCTTCCTAGGAAGGCAGAGGCTAAAGCTCAGGGTGCGGGCAAAAAAACTCTGATCATGCTGGTGAGCAAAAATGTCGTAGCTGCTGAGGCATAGGTTTCTTGCGGTCCGACCAGTTTTACTCAGTGTTTGTTTCCGCAAACCTTGCCTTTACGGTTTTCAACATGATAAAGGGTCGGGCATAGAGAATGTCTACCGAATAGACATACTCTTACCAGCCCCTGAGTGAGGCCCGAACCCCTTGCCGTTACTGGGGTCGGGCGTCGCTTAAAGATCATGGAGTCGATAGCGAAACTAATAATAGGAAATTTGCGTAAATTAAGGGTGATCCATCTCTCGGTAGTGGCCCGAGCCATTCGATCGACTTGGGTGACCCGCTGGCATAGGACTTACCTTGATGGCTTGAGTGACGAGTTTGGGGAGCTCTTACCGGATATGTTCGAGTGGAATCTGAGTTCGTCGTTCATGACAGAGTCGGCATAACCCGCATGGGGCATCCTACTGCTCCTTACCCATCTCTCGACAATGGCCCGAGTCATCCGATCGACTGAGGTGACCTGCTGACATAGGACTTACCTGCAGAGATAGAGGATGGGATCATCCCCCCAAGAAATTAGTTAGGCGGCGAACACGTAATAAGTGGACAAGCTCTTAAATTTCGTTATGGCTAAACAGATTTTTAGCCCTTCTCCCCTTTTTGTATAAAAAGGTTAATGCGTTTCGACCCTATCCATCATTAAGGCTGTAAAGCCCAGGGTACGTGTGAACAAACTCTAATCACATGGGTGAGCAAAAATGCCGTAGCCGCTGGGACGTAGGTTTCTTATAGTCCGACCAGTTTTACTCAGTGTTCATTTCCGCAACCCTTGCTTCTAGGTCTCAATGTGAGAGAGGGCCAGGCACATAGAATGTTTGCCAGGTGGATATGCTCTTAAACATGTACCAACTCTTTCCGTAGTTAAGGCTAAAAAGCTCAGGGTGCGGAAAAAACTCTGATCAAGCTGGTGAGCAAAAACGTCGTAGCCACTGGGGCGTAGGTTTCTTGCAGTCCGACCAGTTTTACTCGGCATTCATTTCTGTGAACCTTGCCTCTAGGTTTTTAATCGTGAGAAAGGGTCAGGAACGACGACTATTTCAGAAAGGGTATATATACCCCTATCAGCCCCTGAGTGAGACCCGACCCCTTGTTGTTGCTGGGGTCGGGTTTCACTAACGATCAAGAGAGACGATAGCAAAACTAGTAGGAGAAAGCATCTCTTGTTTTAGAAATGTTATCCTTAGTTTTTGTACGTACCCCCTCCCTAGGATCTGAGCCAGTAGGTGGGTCTGCTGAGCGTAGTATTGACACCCTTCGTAGGTGCGCACAATATGATCAGCGTCGGCTACCACGGTCGGCCAGTAGAAGCCTTGTTGGAACATATTTCCGACTAGGGTCCTAGGTGCAGCATGGTGCCGTAAACCCTACCGTGGATATCACTCAGCAACTGCTTCCCTTATTGGAGCCTCCGGACAAGAACCGCTTCATGAGGACGCTGTCCTTGTATAGGTGCTTGACAGGGAAAGCATGGTTCGGGCATGACCCTTCGAGCAGCTTCTCGAAGTGGTCCAAGGTACCCTCGGTGGGCTTTTGACCCCCCTTGTGGTCGGGGGTGGCCACGAACGAGCCCTTGCGTCGCTGCTTGTTCTTCTTCTTGTTGGGACGGTTGGAGGCGCCTTCGCCGGCATCCTCATCTCGCTTCGTCTTGTCTTTGAGGCGGTTGAAAATTGCCCTGACCGCCTCCTCGCCTGAGGCATGGATGGTGGTGATGTCGAGGAGCTCCTTGGTGGTTCGTGGGCACTTACATCCCAACTTGTGAACCAGGGACTTGCAGGTGGTCCTAGATAGGAAAGCTCCTATGACATCGGTGTCGGCGATGTTGGGTAGCTCCTTGCACTATCAGGGATAAGCGGTAGATGTACCCACTGAAGAGTTTCCCTGGACTTCTATCGGCAGTTTTTGAGATCCCATGGGTTCCTAGGACGTGCGTATGTGCCCTAAAAGTTTCCCACGAAGATCTGTTTTAGGTGAGCCCAACTTTGGATTCGGTTGGGCAAAAGGTGTTCCAACCATGTTCGAGCTAAATCGGCCAGGAATAATGGAAGATTGCTGATAATGAATTCACCATTATCCGCTCCACCGGCTTAGCAAGCAAGCCGATAATCCTCGAGCCATAGTCCAGGGTTCATTTCCCTAGAGTATTTCAAGATATTGGTCGACGGTCGGTACCACGGTGGGAAGATGGTGGTGAGGATGTGTCGTCCAAAGGCCTAAGGTCATGGTAGGTCAAGGCTTGGGCTTCGGTGCTCGCCTGCTGTCGTAGCATCCGCCACGACGAGGGTGGTAGCCATGGCTAGCCTCCTCCCTCGCATCATCGTGGGTGCACCTACGAACATCGAGGGTGTCGCGTGCGTCACGTTGGAGGCCGAGACGTTCATGCGCTGAGACCACGATGCACGGCCTGCCGCCTTGCTACACCTGGTGGACCGACACGTCCTTGTCGGGTCGCCCTAAGGATGTGCGTTGGCTTGCGTCGAGTTTGTGTCGTTGGGACAACGAGCTCTTAGCCTGCTGCGTAGCCGCACGCTCGAGTAGCGTGCGAATCTCACGATGGGCCCGACGATCCTCAGGCGCCGCGGTCCCTGGAAGCCCCCAGAGCAAGGCCGCCATAGCAGCGATGTTCTGGCTTGCCCGAGCAAAGTGTGGGAGGGCTTCATCATCCTCAATGATCCTTTGGTTCACATCATGGGCCATGGCGCGCGCACGCCCCCCATCTCCGTGGTGCTTGATCTTTCGCTCGAGCTCCACACGTTCCTGCTTGAGCTAGAGTCGTGCTTCCTCGAGCTCTTGGTGCTGGGCCTTCAGCTGTTCTACTCGTAGGCAAGGTGGGGCCCCTGCATCCCCCTCGAGCTCATCGTCGAGGTCATTTGTTGGGGTAGCCTCTCCCCCATGGATGCTTTCGATGTATCCCTCGGGGGTACCTGTCATGAAACATTCACACGAGGGGTGATGGCTCCCCCTGCTGGAGTCAGAGTTGGAGGATGACTCCGATTCTCCTACGAGGTCATGGAAAGATTCCGTGATATATTCGGTCATCCCCATGAACTCGTCGTTCGTAGGGGATGGAGCCGTGCGTTGCACCACCAGGCTGCTAACGGTCTCTGCAGTGTTGCATAGACCAAACAGGAGCACTGTCGGGGCACTCCGGATGAGGTATTCTAGGGAGAGCAGCTCTCCTCCGGCAAGCTATATCATGACGTTGGTGAACGAGAAGGTGAGGTGGCGCAGGTCCCCCCAGGACGATCAAGGTCCTAGGAAGGCGCCGAGCTGGCGCTCTAGCCTCCCGTAATCGAAGCCGAGGAGCTAGTCGCTCCCGAGGGTGCGGGCCTCTGGTGCGTGCAGCTGTAGCTCCTCAAGCGCCTCGGCAATCGCGTCGAGGCCGGTGAAGTGGAGAGGTTGGACGGCGACGGGAGCCTATACCAACTCTCCCTCCATCATGACGATGAAGTCAAGGTTTTCGAAGCGCACATGCAAGCCCGGGAGCCAGCTGATGCCGTGACTAGCCATCCAAGGCCTGAGGTGGACGTTGAGATGCGCAAAAGGCCCTTACCTAGCGCGCCAACTGTCGGTGTTTCGAGTTACCAACTAGTAAATTTCTAGTATTGCGCGTCTGGCTCGGATGGTGTGCTTTGAGGATACGATGTTTATACTAGTTCGGGTAGAAAGTCCCTATGTCTAGTTTGTCGTTGCTGCTCATGTTACTAGCACTAAAAGTTTGTAGTATGGGTTACAAATGAGCGAGAGAGGGAAATGATCCAAAGTCTCTAGTGAAAGGAGTGAACGAGTACTGAGAGCTCAATTGCTGCTCAGCCATGTGTTCGTGTCATGCTCTTGTATTTTTATCTCGTGGTTTGGCTTCATGCGGATCTAGATCCCCCTCACGGGGCGCCCTATTTCCCCTTTTATAGGTGAAGGGAAAGCGCGGGTTACAACGGAGGAAAATGAGAAGAATGAGAGAGAGAGAAGAAGGCTTCTAGGATCACCGGGTCCTTCTCCTTCATGCGGGTCCCGCCGATCCTATAAACATCAACAGGGATGGCTCCATGTCGTGGCCCTGTTCGTCACTGACGCCATGCGTAGGCGTCGTATGCCGGTCATGGCGTTCCATTCCGCCCCGACAGACGTCGTGGTGAACTAACGCGCCTATCAGCATTCGTACGAGGGTTAGGCAGAACAACACTGGCACTCCCAACGCTGTTCTTGATGTGAATCCTCAGGTATGGCCCATCATGGCCACGGGTTACATCGAGGTGTGCCAGTCTCTTCCCTGGTGTTAGAGTTTTAACCCAGGCCCATACACTTGGACCTAAAGTGGTTGGCGGCGGTATGGGTCCCTGTCGGACGAGATGGAACCCACGTCCTTGGGATCAGGCGAGACAGAGTCTGCACCCAAGGGTCGGGCAAGACGGGGCATGAACCCAAGGGGTTGAGCGAGATGGAGCCCGAACCCAAGGGGTCAGGCAAGACAGAGCCCGCAGCCTTGGGCGAGACCCCTGCAGCCTTGGGGTCGGGCGAGACGGAGCCCGCACCCAAGGGGTCAGGTGAGACGGAGCACGAACCCATGGGGTTGGGAGAGACGGAGCCCACGGCCTTGGGCGAGACCCCCGCAGCCTTGGGGTCGGGCGAGACGGAGACCGCGTCCTTAGGGTCGGTCGAGACGAAGCATGAACCCAAGGGGTCGGCGAGACGGAGCCCGCGGCCTTGGGCGAGACCTTTTAATACGTCTTGCTCCATCTGAGGAAGTCAGCATGGGCGCTAACCTCCTTGCTTTGGGTATCCCTACTATCGATACCCGACAGTAAGGGTATATTTTTTGTCATTTTTTATTTTAACTATCTATAGTTTAACCACGTGCTGCATAAGTGGCCATGGCCCAATAAAATCCGTGGCGCAAGGATCCATTATCTATTCCTTTTCACTATTTTACCTCCATTTCCATATTCTATAACTCTTCGGAAATGCTTGGAACAGGGCGTCTGACCCGCACGGATGCCGCTTCCCAGACCGCAGATATCACCATGCCTTTTGTTCGCTCCCGCCCCACCACGCCATCCGCTCGCCCCCACCCCACCGTGCAATCCGCTCGCCCCTGCCTGCACCATCCGCTCTCTCCTGCCCGTGCCACATGGCCCTATTGCCATCCGCTCCCTCCATCCCCCCGTGTGCCCCATCCCGCGCCACTGCACGTAGCTCCCCCATCCCGCGCCACGTCCTCTGCCGTGCCATGCCCCATATTCCCCATGTGCCCCTCTCTGTCTTGTCGCCTTCTCCACCGAAGCGACCTATTGCGGCCTTCTCCACCTTAGGGCCGACGAGCCTCCATTCCCATGCAGCAAGGTGATGTTGCACTGAAAGCGCATATTGCAAACGTATGTTTAAGGTGTTTCAGATGTTTTAGAGATATGTTGCAAGTGTTTCATATCGGTGTTGCAAAAGTAGATCAGGATATTGCACATGTTGCAATGGCTATGTACATATGTTTTAAGTGTATGTCCCAAATGTTTCATCTGTATCAGACGTATGTTGCAGGCAAAAGTAGATCTGTATATTGCATATATACACGCATGTTGCAGGCAAAAGTAGATCTGGATATTGCATATATACACGCATGTTGCAAGCGTATGTTTCAAGTGTTTCATATGTATGTTGCAAGTGTTTCATCTGGATGTTGCATTTCTTTGCAATTGTTTTCAAGTTTTTGTCAGGTGTTCTGATGCATGTTTCAAGTGTTTCATTTGTCTTCTTTTGTATGTTGCAACTATTGTATATGAATGTTTCAAAAGTAGATCGGATGTTGCACATGGGATGCAGGCTGGCGTTTGGGGCGGCTGGCGATGCAGGCGACGTTTGGGGCGGTGCGCGCCCGCTGCTAGGGCGCTTGCTCACAAGCCCGACACGCTGGGTGCTCGGTCGCTCGCTGAGCGGGTACCGCCTGATGCTAGTGCCCCGGATCGGACGTCCGAGCGCGTTGCAATCTAAAATCTTGGTACAATATGTATCTCCTGCATTCTTAAAACATAATGTCTATTTGGTTTTGACCTACTTTTATTCAAGCAAAACTTTTGTATTTTTATTCTATGAATATATTAATGGCTTACCAGCTGAACGATTATGTTACGTACTTGAAACATTTTTCTTCTTGTTAGTTGGAAACAATGTTTTCTATCCTACTAAAACACCTATTTTACCTTGAATACTTTTTATTGTCTGGCTAATGCAATAATTCCATTGTACCGCCACATTCTTCGTTTCAGATAATTGTTTCTGTATATCATCATGGTTTTTCTCTGAAAAATTATATAAATATATTTTTTGAAATCTTATCTAGACAAATTTAAAAAATACAAAAATGTTTTAAATTCTTTTTTTTGAAAAGGCACAAAATTCTTTTGTGGACGACGCTTCAAATGTTGTGGAGGGGGCCATAGCGGCGCTTCGTTATAGATAAATGTACTTGTGTTGCCTTCTTAGCACATGCTTCATGAATAGGAGCCCCTAAACTAAACTACCACGTCACCACAATAATCGTGTAAGAGCAACTTCAACACGAGCTCTCAAATTAACATGATATTTTTGCATCTACTTTAGTAGGAGTCTTTAAGAAATTAGAGTCTTCAAATCTATTCCAATAGACACTAGCATATTGGACTCACTTGTCATTCCCTATTCTTCCCTCTTCCTCGCTCTCATCGACTGAGCTACGCACGCTGGCCCTAACGGAGCAGAGGAGCATGCTCTCATCGGCACATTGTATGCTAAAAGTTATTTTAGCTTTTTTTTTCTATCTAGACACATCGTATATCTAGGCCAATACATAAAGCTATGTACCTTGAAAGCCAAAATGACTTATAATTTGGAACGGATAGAGTATATATTAACAAATTTAGAGTTAAATTCATTGCTACTTTATTAGTTGCTCAAAATCATCATACATTTGAACGCAAAATGCTGCAATCACGACATTTATAACTTATCACGTGTTGAATGAAATGGATTTATAAGCAAAAGCTAAGCTACCTTAGAAGATTTCAGCGATGAGAAGGATCATGTGATTCATGTGTATACCAAATTCATGTAGCATAACTGATAGTAAATTGGCTCTAGTAAATCAAATCAGAAAGGCCAGTCTGCCATCGACTAGAACGGACTAGAACAAACTATCTAGTTATTAACCCCAACAATGGGAAATCAAATAATGTTCATGTATGTAATGATCTATCAAACAGATTATCCAGCAAAAAATTAAGACCTGTTTCAATCGTATGCACAACTGGACGGCCAAACGATCAGGTCTGACGACTAGCACATTTGGAAGCACTTTGGAGGTTCAGCTACACCTATATGGGAAGTCAAAAATTGTTTCCAATAATCATTAACGACTTGATAACAATAGCAAAGCCCGGAACATTTAGTACTCTGTCACAAATAATCTACTCCATATGTGTGCACAAAAGTTCATAGTGCACAACTGATAAAATTGGTTTGCATAATCGAATAATAAAGGCCAATAATGTGCCACCTAGCTAGACTCTAGAGAAACTCATCACTTGAAATCGTCGCATTGGCAGCTACATGATGATCTGCCAAAGGGATCATCTATAGCTAAATTGTGGATGTGTTCCATGGGTACGCGACTGGACAGACAGCGACTAATCACGAAGTGAAATCTAGCACCTCGAGAAGCTCGGATGTTCAGCAGTAGCTTCTTACGCTGATTCACAATCCATTTCCCCTTGTAACAATTGTAAGGAGGGAGGGACCATAAACTTCATTGATTCTAGCACTCTAGCATTCGAGAGAAAGAACCTGATCAAGCTCTTCCGACCTCCTGCCCCGGTAATTTCTCAGCTCCAACACCTTCAGATGTGTGTCAAGGCATTCAAGCGGAACATTATTGCGACGCGCATTCTTGAGCTTCCCCTTTACATTAACCGAATCACCATAATGATGGAGTTCCTGAAAAGAAGAAATGGAGGGCATGAGCACAATATCAGAAGCGGGTCAATGCAGTATGATTAACTATACGAGTGATCAAAACGAGCAGTTGTGCAATCAGGTTTACGCAAAGATTAAATAAAAAGTCAACACCAGCCCACCATGTACAGCTTCTCCACGCACGGAAAGCATTTCAACAAGTCAATAACAACATCCAGATCACGGGGACTGTCGAGGGCTAAAATCTTCACAGTGCGGATCATGCTAGATGCGCCAGCAGCGGGTACCATTCCCTGAAACAAACAAGTAAAAATTCAGAGAAATTTTGTGGGTGCAGCAGGCCAACAGCATAGCATATAGGAGAGTATAACACAAACACTTGATGGATCGAAATGCAAGGCTGCCTAGGGCATAAGATATGTGGCCGGGTACAGCTATTGAGAACTGTGGTTCCCATCTCAAATTCAGAGATTTTGTCAGACAGATATTCCAGTGTCTTTAGTCTGGGCGCATGGATGACCTGGATCCGGACGCCAAGCCATAGTTCACGGGGGATGAGCCTTTCCAGCATCGGAGCGTCCTCGACGACGACCTCAGCACCATCTGACACGCCAAGGCTCCGTAGCGTCGGGGACCTGATCACGAGGCGACCGTAGCCTTCGTTCTTGTGCAGCACCAAGCTCTGGAGCGCAGGGCACGCGGACAGAACAGCATGGAGGGCGGCGTCGGAGAAGCTGACGTGCTTCAGGGTAAGCTGCTCGAGGTTGGGGAACTCGAGCGCGCGGCCGGCGGCGTCCGTCTCCGTCTCCGCTGGGAAGACGAGCCTGTACGGGTTGTAACTGTAACAGCAGGCAGCGGAGCATATGGTGAGCACGCGCAGGGTGCGCGCGAAGCGGAGCAGGGACGCCATCGGCGGCGGGTGGCGGCGGCCACCCGGGACGACGTTGACGGGCTTGTAGTAGAGCTCGAACTGCCGGAGGCTGTCGAGGCAGGGGGACCGGCGGCGGTGGGACAGCAGGCCGTCGACCATCGGGAAGTCGTGGAACTGGCCGAGACAGGTGAGCGAGACGCGGCGGGCGGGGCCCGGGTGCGCTTGCAGCGCGCCGACGACGACGGCGTGGGCCGAGGGTCCACGGCTGCGGATGTGGCGGCGACCGTGGCCTCGAAGTTGAGAGGCGCCGACGCCGAGCGCCACAGCGGGCGCCACCGCCGGGACAGGATCTGCGTGCGCGCGCCGTCCTTGGTGGGCAGCAGCGTGATGATGCTGCCCAGGACGTCGTCGTGGAGGGAGCTCAGCAGATCGACGTCGACGTCGACGCCTGCTGCTACTGCCTCGCAACCACCGCCGGCACCGTCATGTCCTCTGACGGGTTCGGGACCGGGCGGCGGTTGTTGCTGGTGGCGGGACTGGCTGCCTTTTGGCCTTTGCGGCCTCCGCCTCTTGGGAGGCGGCGGCATCACATCCATGGCCGCACTGGGAAAATGGGGCTTTTCTGGATGGAAGAAGATGCGCAGATGCGGAGATAATGCATCGATCTGATCGGTGATCGGATCGAATTCCGCCGTCATCGTTTCCGATATATATGTGGGATGGATGGGGTGGTAGCATTGGGATATGGGAAGTTGAGATCCTGCATCAGCAGCCTCTTGGTTCTGTTGAGATCCTGCAGGCCCGAGCCGACGCCCAACTGACAACCTGAGAGCAGCAGTATCACAGTGAGAGAGAATATTGGGCCTGATTTGTTTCCTGTTGGTGAACAGGGACCGCATCGCTTTAGCCAGGCCCATCTTGGACAGGTCCAGAACATGCAAGGCCAGCCACAGGATGCATTTTCGGCGCTTAGTACGTGGACCCAATTTTTAGGTAAAAGCTATCCTTCACTCGAGTGATTTGAACCTTTTCCTCACTTGAATTTTTCTACCCAATCCAAGGATGCCACATGGTCATCTTCTCCAAATCCGGTGGCCTCAGAAGGGGGCTTTGGGGGAGGTAGGCCGGCTAGGCGGTGGAGACGGCGGTTGGGCTGGCGGCGGTGGAGGCGGAGTGGCGGACGGGCCAGGTCGGATGGGGGTGCCATGGCCGTAGCTCGTTGTGGAAGCCGAAGATCGGGGAGGGAGAGAAGGAGGCCACCGCGGCCGCGCTAGGGTCGGCGGGGCGGTGGGCGGCGGCGGCGGCGGCGGCGGAGGCGAGAAGGAAGATGAACAATGATTCGTGAGGAGGAAGATGAACGATAATTCAGATCCAATTTTTACGTTTCTCGGGGATCCTGGTTGGGGTGTAGGATTTGCATCTCCGGAGCCTAGCCCAACTGCTTGTTCGGTTTCAGGGAATTTGCCATGCGCGCCAGATGCATGTCGCCAGTCGTCAGCCTCGGTGCAAACGACCCTCCGAACCCTCGCGCAACTGTTGGGGTGCAAGGATCTGCCTCTCCGAACCCTTGTCCAACTATTGCTACAGTAACCAATCGCCCCACCAGATTTGTTTGCATCCACGAGACAGATCCGGCCGCATAAGGCCTTGTTCGTTTTCTTGGGAATGAAACTGCAGTAGGAATGGTCCTAGGAGGGGATCAAGTGAGATCCAGGTGATTTGGTTCCGGATGTCAAGAGACGAGGAAGCAAACCTGGCCGTAGATCACATAGAATGTCCAAGACTGGTCGGATTCTATTCCAGGCCAAGCTTAACCGAACGGCAATCTTTGTTGGCCGGGTTTTTGTTCCAGGTCGTTCTGAACCAGGCGGATTGGGTCTCGTTCCGGGCCGTTCCGTGAGAAACGAACGAGGCCTAAGTGAAACCAATCAGACCCGAAAGAATTGGCTCCGCTTTTTCAACGAATAAATAAACAGTTTATATATCCTTATATTCATTCATATATTGGCAACACATCTGCATCACGGCAAGAGTGGTTTCAGTGCAGTAAGAGCAACTCTCCAAGAGACTAGGTACAATTAGATTCCAAAATGGTAAAATTTAGCCATTATAAAAAATAGAAGATCCATCCAAAAAATGATCATTTCAATAAAGATGCAGTCTCAACTCTCAATGCATATGGACTCATAAGCGGATGGCCGCTACAAACCGTGACAATTAGTTCATGCTGTCATTGATGCTCCCCTGCAGGTTTAAACGCTACCCGGAGCTGGAGTTTCCCTGATGTGTATTAGCCTTTTGGTCTTGTCCACTAGGTCGCGCATCGGCAAACTCTCCACGATCACTCCTTGGCCACCAAGGAAGGCCCTGTACTTCTCCAACCTGGACGGGGTTCCTTTGATTGACCACCTTGGCCCTCTTTTCTCAGAACATATTTACGCACTAGCTTGTGCTGAAGCCATTGACACCACTACAGGTTAAAGCCACAGGCTTCCAAGATTATTGTTTGCATCCCTTCCGAGTTAACTGTACATGTCAAAGGCCTTTGCAAAGTCCAGTTTGATGACCAGCGCGAGGCCCTTCCTCTACTGATAGCATTGCATCATGGTGAAACATTTGTTACCACAAAGTATTAAAGATATGAAGGCACGCCGAATCGGCGGCCTCCCAGGGTGTCCACGTACGTTCTGTTTAGATGGTGCGTTAAATCGAAATTCCATGGCTCAGATAGAGCGCGTCACAACCGGCCTTCCTCCATGCGTTCGGCATTGGACAGATGAAGCAGGTGGACAATCGTACGTGGCACGCAAATGGACGGTGGCGCGTAGCAGGGGACGGTGGATTCTCAGCATGCATGGCCGGTGCCTAATTAGCATGGTGGTCGGCGCGCATGCGAGTACGCGTGCGTGCATGCTGCTGAGCCCTTGCTTGCTTTGCGTGCATGCATAAACTATCTGTTTATGTGTGTGGATGCACTGTTGCCACTTGCTTGTTTGTAGCGCGTGCATCTGTGACTGTGAGCCACGAGTGAGTTTTCCCCCGCCGCCTCCTTCCTCCCTCTCTCTCTCTCTCTGCTGTCGACCTCCTGTCTCTTTGCCTCTCTCTCTCTCCACGCGGCGGCGCATCCAGGCGGATAGGACGAGGCGGCAGCGCGGATGGCGCGGGCGGCACGGTGGCACCTCTCTCTCTTCCTCTCCCTCTCCCTCTCTCCAGATCTGCGACCGCATCGGTCGGCCTCCGGCGCACCGGCGTGGCCAGGCCCCGGCGTTGGGCGCAGCCGCCTCCCCTCCCCCCGCTGAGCGCATCTCTCTCTCCTCGCGCGCCTTCGCTTTCGGGGGTGGCGGCGCGCAGCCAGGCCGTGAGTGCCGGTGGATCCCCGTTACGTGTGCGCGGCGCACCAGCATAAGCGCCCGGGGTCCGTGCCTCCGACACGGCGCCAGCGGCTAAGCGGGGACCGCCGGTGGCCGCAGCTCCCCCACGGCGGCGGCTGGTGCAGGTGGTCTACGCGGCTCCACTGTTTGCTCCCGTTGTTTGCTCGCATGTTGGCTCCCAGCCCCCCAGCACAGCAGCGCTCCGGCGTGGGCGAGGTTCTGCAGCTGACGCTTCGGCGAATATGCAGTCTGCTTCATGACTCCCCGGCTCCCATCCCTTTCTGTCTCGCAGGGCATCTGCTAGCCGGCCGCTCCGGTGACTCCATGGCCATATCCGTCGATCTACCCACCAGATCCTGTGCCGGTGCCAGTGAGGTCATTGCTGGCAGCTAGGTTTGACCTCGCCCAGGTTAGTTATCACACCATCGTCCTCGTTGTCCTTCAGATCTGCCTCTCTCTCTTCCTCTCCCTCTCCCTCTCTTCAGATCTACGGCGCATCGGTCGGCCTTCGGCGCACCAGCGTGGCCAGGCCCCGGCGGTGGGCGCAGCCGCCTCCCCCCCCCCCCCGCTGCGTGCATCTCTCTCTCTCGCGCGCCTTCGCTTTCGGGTGGCGGCGCGCCGCCAGGTCGTGAGCGCCGGCGGATCCCCGCTGCGTGTGCACGGCGCACTAGCATGAGGGCGGCCGGGGTCCGTGCCTCCGACACGGAGCCAGCGGCTAAGCGGGCACCGCCGGTGGTCGGACCGCGCCGCGTTTTCCGTTTCTAGCGAGGGGCTCGCGGTTGGCGTGGAGGCACTCAAGAGCTCCATCCGGGGCCTCGACGTGGGCGTGGGTCGGCCGCGCGGAACATGGCCACCTCGCTGCGCGGACGAATCACGTCGTGTCCTCTTCCTCCCCCCCGGCGGCTACGGGTTCAGATGCGGCAGCTGCGCGGACCGGTGGCCCTTGCTGGCGGCAACGGCGCTTGGGTCACGACCGGCCTCGGCTACAAGCGCTTCCCTCATCTTCATCTGCCCAAGCTTGGTACTCCCCAAGGTCTACCTTGCCGCTGTCTTCGAGTAGATCGACGCCGTCCAGGTTCATGTCCTTCTTCTCAGTCTGGATCTGGGGTTCAATCTCGATGGGGTTGTTGCGGCCTTCTTGATTTGGTTAGGTTTTGACTGACATCTCTGTGTTTGCTTTTCCTGAGGCCCTGAAGCTTGCCGGGAACACCGTCGAGGATCCACATGGTCGTCACTGATAAAGGTCAGCACAGGTCTACCACTAATGATCCTTTGTCCTCTCATCTATTTGTTCATATTTGCAGATATAGGTTGCTCAAACCGATTACAAAAACAATCTTAGTAACTAAGCGCTCTGGGAACCCACTTTTAATTTCCACAAACTTTCCTCCATGTTCTATTTGTTTTGTTTTTCAAGCAGTACATCTACTTTATCAATTTGTGAACAAATTGAGCTCGTACATGGTTGTGATAGTTACCTCTGAAAAAGAAGAGATGGTTCATGGATTCATTGCGGCACCGTCTATTCTTGGCTATATGAGAAGCATCTTTATTAATGCCTTCGAACTGCTGAACGTATGGACATGAATCCACTGCCTATCTATCTCTGCATATTTAAATATTTAAGTGCTTCCTAATATCCTAACTGATTTGTTTTTCCAGATGGAAAGTGACCTATCAATTGCCTTGTAGATGTTGGATTTCCTACACCTTAAATGCAGACATGTCACATGGCGCTTAGTATTTCCATCAGTTTTATTTATTCACAGGTTTTTGGTCTACATCCATTTGTATATCCAAATTTGTTCCCTTTCATGTCATTCACAATTTTCCTACTGTATGATTATAAACCTCAATACATGATACATGGTCTATATGGTTTAGTTTCCATATTGTTTATATTCTTTGCGACTTTTTGCTGCATGACCAAAAAGCTGGCTGGTGAACTCTATAATTATGCCTTTATGTTTCTATATGCATCTCTAATTTTGTAAATCTCTCTTATGTTGCTAAGGTTCCATTGATACCTTGATGAAAAATTATTTATCTGATTGTTTTCTGAAATACAAGAGTGGAATGTGATATACTGTCTCACATCTGGCGAATTATTGTTTGGTGTTAATATTTGACCTTCATTCACGGATTACAATTTTAGCATTTCTTTGTGATACAGAGCATGCTTCGGTGATACAGATGAGATTTGCAGTGCATTTCTTTGCTTTATAGACCGCTACGTTTCCCAATTTCACACTTGCTCAGCCATCATGTAGTCATGTGGTTTTAATTTAAATTGTCACATTCACGTTTCTTGAATGCTTGCAGGGAAATAAGTACCAAGAATACTTCTTCTGATGTTGAATACCAAAACTTACATACCTGGTGCAATGATTAATTGATAATCAAGATATTTCTTAGTTCATCCAAAGTGGGAGTAACTTGGCAGCAAGGATGCCAACTTCCTTATCCATGAAATTCTTTTGTCACCTGTTTCAAAGGTAAACCTATAGTAACTTTTCCCTTATTTGCCAAGCTAATCGGATGCACCTTGATTAGTGATCGCATATAACCCAGCAAGCCACAAGAATAAGTATATGCTTTTATCTGTTGCTATTTTTTTTATGATCTATCAGTAATTCCTATGTGTTGGACATCCTAATGCAATTCCAAAGTTGAAACTTGAGTCCTGGCCGTATGGGAGATGAGCCAAATAATCTATATGCAATGTATTATTTGATTTTCTTTGGTCACTTTTAATTCCCAGTGGTCGTTGGTCATATTGTTTTTAGTCAACTCACACCTTGGCCTTATTTTCCAAACAATTGCGATGCCACTTGTGATTTATGCAGCCTGTTAAGCCTTCTTTGTACATTTCCTTATCCTAACAAGTGCCCATGTCTCTGCCTGGACATTTCATCTGACTTCTGTAATTTAATGGCATAGAAATTATGTACATCACTGTACTCATGCCAATCTTTTTTATACAAGTATAGATCCTATATTTTTTTGATGCGATTCCACATTTGGTACATGCACAGACATATCATATATAATATCATGCCTATATCTTAGCAGCGTTGGAACGAGAACATGGCCACGTTCCATGTTCTGGGAACGTCCACGTGCAATGTATGATGACCGTGGTAACAATGCGAATGCATCATGTGTTTGTACTAAGACTAAAAAAGCAGTGTTAACAATGTGAACTGGAGTTACCGTTTCCAGTAGCTTGGTGTTGCATTACGTTTTCAGTTTCCACATGCCATGCCCAGAGTCTAGACCATCCAAATGGAATGGATTGCTTGGATAACTCACCAAGATATACATAATTTGAGGGAAAATTTCTCTTCCTCTCTTCCATGTTGCACGAGATGCACTTTTTCATCTATTTAGACAATTGTATGGTTCTTCACATCTGGCTTTACTTTAGCAGATGTCTGTTTCTATCTTCATTTTTAGAGACAGATTATTTTACATGTCAATTTAATTGGACAATTAGCTTCAATCCATATTTGCTTAGAACTGAACATTTTGTTCTACATGCAACTTTTCTTATTTGATCTGGTGCCACTGTACTCAGGGGCGGAGCTTGGAATGGGACAAGGAAGGTGCTTAATAATGAGATTAGATGTAAACCATACTTTTGGCGGTGTTAATCATGGTTATACGCTTTAATCAAGGTTCTATGCATATAGGGCTAAAAAGGGGAAACATGGGTGGCGGGTGGGGTGGGGGTGGGGGTGGGGGCTTTACAGCCCTGGCAACACCTGCCCTGTAATCCTGTTCTTGGTTGTGCTGTTGACATTCACTGTTATGTTTGCATGCTTAATGATTTAATTTGTACCCAGTTTTGTGTGTGTAAAACCTCTTATCTCTAAGATGGTTTCATGGTTCTTTTTTTTAACTTTCTTATTTTCATTTCTTTGCCAATGTTAGAAGAAAATGCTTTATTCTTGTTTGCCTGATACTGATACTCCGTAGAAGGGACAACACCTTACTTTTTCTGTAGTTTTTTTTCATTATGTGTTCATTCGAAATAATTTTGGGCCTTATATTTTTTTGTTGTAACCCATTTGGTATGCTGCTGATGTTGACTTCTCTCTTCATGTAATTGTAGGCCTAATCATGCAAGTTTTGGCTATCGTTGAGTCATGCTACCGATGATTGTTATAAGTGTTGATTGCAAGGATTTATAGACTATGGTCGTATCTTTGCTGGTTATGTAGTTGGATAAATGTACTGGATTTGTGCCTAGACAAAAATGCCTAGATAGATCCTATTTATTTTCCTATATCTATTTGTTATGTTTGTAACTAATAAGCTACAGAATGTTGTGACGAATTAATAGTTCTTATGTAATCGTGCTGAATTTCTACTCGACAATAGCATTTCTGAAATCTGTGACTTTTTCCTAATTGTTTGAATGTATTTTTGTTGGCCGGGATTTATATCCTTATGTCATCCAAATGGTGTCTGGAAATTCCTCCCCGATGGGGCTACAGTTACCTGGTGGGGAGAGGGCGGCATCGTGCGCGGAAAGAATTCCCTTTGGGGCTACTTTGGCAGTCCGGTTTCCCGCCGGGATCCCACCCTTTTCCCGGCGCCACGAGTCCACGGGCCATCCTCCCCCGTGGCAGATTGCCGTACCATTTGGAACCCCGAGTGACGGAGTTTTGGAGCCCAATTCCCTCTACTTTCCACGGGGAGAAATCCACGACCCAATTGGCCGGGAAGCGCTCTCCTCGCTCACCGCTCCCTCTGTTTCTCTTCCTCGCGTCGCCCGTCGCCGCCTCCGTCTCGCGTCGATGCCTCCATTTCTGGTTCTTGGGGTCGTCCGGTCTTGCGTCGGCCTCTGCCTCCTTGCCCGTGAGGCCTTCCTCCACCAGCTCCCTCGTGATCTACCCCTGGTTCCCAAAGGGCGACAGGGGAGAACAACATTTCGTGGATTGCCTCCACAGGGAAACTAAACATCGCAATTATAAGGTTTATAACCACCCTCATACCAGATGTTCGTTTGTTTCTTCACCCTCAGGCTCCACCAAGCACATCACCCGCAGCGAAGCGCGGGCAGCAGTGGCTAGTACTTTATAATGGCGGACACCAAATTCCTGGCCGCCGGCGACTTGAAGGCAGATCCATTTGATAGCAAGGTAGGGCTCCGTCACTTTTGTCCTCATTTTACTGGGTCGCGTCTCCACCTGTGGAACAGGCACAACTTCTCTCCCTCATGGAGGTCAGGCTTGTGATGTTCTTATTTGAAGCAGCTGTTCTTGCTTCTGGGTTATGCCCACCAGAGCAGCCCTCTTCTTTTTTTCTCACCCCTTCTTGCGACCTGTACCATGTCTGGACGAGGTGTAGGCCCCTAGCTTTTTTCCGATATAGATTTGTGTCCTTCCTGATAAATCTCATTCATTCTGTCAGAGTTTGGGTTTTTGGATGGGCTCTTTTACCATACGCGTTTTTGCAGATTTGTGCAACGCTCTCTTAATCCAGAATGATGCAGCTTGATTCGTTAAAAGAATTCCTTACATTTTTCTAATTACACGTCAGGTTGATTCATTGGCTCACGCCTCACGAGTGCTGCCTGCATGTGACCCCCAGAAACTTGCTACAAATGGTATATCATGGTTCACATCTTGGAGATGAACGGCACTTGACAGATCTGGCGTGCTGGCGCTGGACTAATCGGCGGCGCTCGTCATGAGACGAACCTAATGCTGGAATACGGGGTGAACAGTTAAGTTGGGGAAAAAGGCCAAAATCACTAGTATGCCTTTAATTAAATGGATTTAGTTCGCTAATTATATTATGATGATGATGAAGATTGACGGCTAGCAAAAATCACAACCAAAAGTACAAGCTTCTCCCCATCAACCACGGTAACAAAGCTCTAATTCTTTTCGTTCCAGAGCTCGGCACTGTTTTTAGGTTGGCAAAATACTGTTCGGCAGTTGCTGGTTTTCATCAGCTCGCAGGTATTTCAGCTCTTAGTTTCTTACAGGAGCAGCACCATGAAGCAACTTCATTCAGGAGCTTTCTGTTATCATGTTCCGAGCACTTCAGTCATATCTTTATTATCTTGCAACTGTCAGTGATCAGAGTAAGATTATTTAATTCGCTTACACTAGTTTTGCAGCTCAGTATTATTTTGCATAATAATTAGAGCTTTTGTTAGCCATCTCACTAGTGAGTTGCTTACCGGTGCTTATCGTGTTGCTTCCATGATGTTCTTAGAAATGCATATTGTTCCTAAGGTTAACACATCACTAGATGAGGTGTGTACCTTGGCGATTAGAAGAGAAACGTATTACGTTATAATTGAAATATAAGCTAATTCTTTCATCGCGAAGAATTTGTAGTGCTTTCTGTTCAAATCCTGGTTGCTTTTTTGGGTCAATCCTTCAGGCTTCAGTGACTAAAAAATAGTGAAAGGGTAAACAGTAGGTGAAGTTTTCTGATTTAAAATCGAGTAGATAATTGTTCGTGGATGAAGGGATACAACTGATGTATATGATCCCTAGCGTAGTGTTATTTCTAACAAAGTGAATCAATCAAGTAGTACGGAACGTTAGGTTCTCGCCGGAGAGGACGGCGTCCCTCCCGGACGCCGATGATTATAGCACCTTAGTTCATGGAACACACAACGCACTGGTGACCATAAGTCATGCGCGAGAATGGACACGATAGTTTGGTACTCTCAGATCTCCAAACATAGTTTTTTTTCTGGACTCTTCATTGACCTATACGTAAAATGATTAGGGGGCTTAAGCGTTTATGCCCTTGTTTTAAAACGAAATGGTGATTTGCCCTCATTTTTTATACTTTGTGATTTTACACTTGCTTTTTCAAACTGAAAGAAGAATTTGCCCTTATTCTGTGAACTACTCTTAACGGTGCTGAGATTTGAATGAAAAGACAAGTTTACCCAGGTGATTATGCCCCTGTTTTTGTTAAAGATCTTTGTGAAATTACTCCTATTTTCAAGATATAGATTTTAACAGATTTTGGTAGGAATGTTGGCCACAAAGTCAGAGATAGTTTGGTACACCTATTTTATTTTAAATCCGAAAAAATATCAATTTTTTTTTAAAATTTGACAGCATATATGTTCAGGTTTATACAAACACAAGCTCATGGATGGCTGTCACTTTTTAGCTCAAGAAAAAAAAACTAAAAAATGTATCCCTGCTGTCACTCCACTCGACCACAAGAGGAGCGTGTGGCCATCTCAATGGCGCTCGTGCCTGCCTGCCACGGGAAACTCCAAGATCTCGTCAGAGAGGGTGAATTGGCAGAGCGCAGCCATGCGGTCGGCGAACCATGGCCAGTTGGCCACTGCTAGGCGTCTGTGGATCTCAATGATGGTGCTCCCGAGCGCCCAGATGTCCGCCGCAGTCCCCTCTCCTCGCCGCGCGCACGAGCTTCCGAGGATGCTCTGCTCCCACCACAAGCTCGCGCAGCCGTCCGCCAAAGCGCCAGTTTGGTCTCCTGCCGTGCGAATGTGGCCGCCGCCTGGGTGCTTGTAACACTAGAAGAAACCAAATAGGCCCTAACTCTGCCATCTAGAATATGATTGATGTGAATCTCCTACGACTAAAAAGAACAAAATATAGATATTTTTTGGTATGCCATTTATTTTAGTTCGTTCGTCTGTCCACATCTGCGATCCCACGACATCTTAATTACTGATTGATCATGTCATTCTCCTTGATTGAATATTACCTGTCATGTGATAAAGGAATCCCGACAAAATAGAAAGTAGAAAATTATTGTGCTATCCATATACACATTGCATGTTTGCATGCACCAGCATACATGGCAACGAGCAAAAGGAAAATGAATTAACATAGAAGAAAAGAGAATTAAGACAAAAGAAACCTTTTGCATTTCTAAGAACCTTGCCAAATCTGCCTACATTTAATTACTTCCCCTTTTTGCATTTGCAAAAGGGACATTTTTTCCTCCTTTTATTTGGTT
>NW_027097539.1:0-28761 GCF_019320115.1 Miscanthus floridulus
TTGCAAAAAAAAAATGACGAGAGAGTAGAAAACAGAGAAACCGTTTATTTTAAAGTTGGAAATTGTGTCTTCAAGTGCAAAGAAGCAGTGGAAACCATCCGAGACCATGTTGGGGAGGAGGACAATGGTTTCCATCGGCGACTAGGATCCCATGCGTGAAGCATGTCGCACGCAAGGCTCGCCGGCTTGCCATGGACCACGCTCGCCAGCTCGCCGTGGACCAGCGCGGCCGTCGCGGAGCCTGCTTGCGCCCAGCTTGACATGGAGCCTCGCCTGTGTCAGAGGAGCTGGTGGTGGTGTCCAGCGGAGGCAGAAGAGAGCCGAATTGTAGCAGGAGTCGAAGGCAGTGACTTCCGACAAGGCTGAACTCCATGGTGTTATGGTGGTAGAGGAGTGTCGGGTACCATAAAAAGGGGTTCCCTAAGCAAAAGCCGAAAAAATCGCTTAGACCCTATCAAAATCGAAGCCAAGAGACAACTACTAGCTACCCCCACCTTGTCCGAGGCTACCGGTTCTCCGCCTCGTTCGAGGCCTCGCACGAAGGCCTCGGACAGGGAACAATTCTCCGTCTCGCTCGAGGCCTCGAGGCACCCCCCCATAAGGCCTCGGACGAGGTATTACTAATCTCCGTCTCGCTCGAGGGCCTCGCACGAAAGGCCTCGGATGAGTTGCCGATTCTCCACCTCGCTCGAGGCCGGCTCAGCAACAATCCCGTCGCCTTCCGCCTCGGCCGATCTGCCTGACAGAACGTCACGTCCAACTAACGCGACCAACCACTCCCGCGATGTCAGCCGGACGATGGCTCGACACAGCGGAGTGACCAACGAGATGGGAGTCGCATCAACACCATGCCGTCCGGGACAAGACAGGGCAGGGGTTACCGGTCGCTGTGCTCGGCACTGTGCCCACGACTGACGCCCGCACTGCACTGTGCTACCTAACCCCTGCTCCAGGAACAACGCGGCGTGGGGAGTCAAGTCCGGGTCACTGTAGCATCGGAATCAGTGTGCAGGACCAACTGCTCCCTCCGGGCCTCGGCAATCCACTTCGAGGTTTCGGTAGCCTCGGGATTCGCGCCCGCCGAGCCCCCCACGATGGCTCGGCTTCGGCACTAACTGAGCTCGGCTTTTTACACTGTCAACACACAGCGACCGGCCACGTCGTCCACCATACCCCGCGTCAAGCTATCACTGGAGCCCCCACGTCGCACAGGATCAGGCGTGACCGACGCGTCGCTCCAGTGCATCAAGGACAAGACCACTTCGCTGTACCATGCCGCCACAAGCGACAAGCTACAGGGCTCGGACATGCCGCCTCTGTTCGCACGACGCTACGTAGCAACCCCATGTATCACCCCTGTCCCCCCTTCAACTATAAAAGGGAGTGATCAGGGCCGTTTCTAGGACACGGGCTCACTAGTTCACGAAACTCACGCATAGACGCACAGACAGAGAGACGAGGGCATACGAGATAGACGAACACGCACCACACACATTCACTCCCTCACCGCGAGAGATCAACATCTCAAGCAACCCACGCCGCTCCACGCAGAGACCTGGGGCTAGCTCCCTCTCTCGCCCTGCTTGTAAACCCCTACTACAAGCACCTCGGTGCAAGGAATACAAGATCGCTCTCTTAGACTGGACGTAGGGCACCTATTTGCCTGAACCAGTATAAACCTTGTGTCTCTTTGCATCATTATCCGGGATTAGGAACACGCAGTACAAATTCACTAGTTGGTTGAGGGCTTCGCCGGTCCAAAACACCGACAAGGAGGCATGGAAATATCTTAGGGGCAGGAGGAGATAAGGTCAGGCGCGCTCCTGATGAAGCCACACAATGAAGCCGACTGCAAAGGACGGAGGATTGAGATATATAATTAAATAACCACAAGAATGATTGATTTGATTTTTAATCGGATCGCTCTGAGAAATACTGCGTTGGGGACGATAGTTAGTTTGTAGCATGGTGTCTTGTTGCATATAGAAGCTATTCGGTAGTTTCTCTACGTTGTGACCGCCCTTAGTATGTTAAGGTTTATTGAAGTAGAGATCTATGTTATAAGTCTTAAGTGATCTATAGTTTACACAACCCCTCCCCGTCTTTGGTCACGTGGATATGCACCTATATATTTTCCCTCATGAAGGTGTAGATGAGGAGGAAAAACTATGAATGCACGTAAAAAAATCACGTTTCCTATCGTTGAGTCGACTGAAAGAGCGGCACACTTCATGCGACGCTGAATGCTCTGACATTAGGAGGTCTTTCGTCTGTAGCCCTAGAATGGATGAGCATCGGATGGCTCATCACCATCACCTGAGAGTCATGCCCTTTTTCAGGCGCCTGATGTATAGCATGCCCCAAAAAATATATAGAGTAATTGGCAATTAAAGTATATTACAACTGTATAAAAACCACAAATATTCACATGAACATTGAATTAGAATTTAAGCAAATGACAATTCTAAAAATATATATATAAACAAATGACAAAGAATACTTAAAAGGTAAAACAATTTTGATTATTACCTACGGCCTCTTGAACATCTAGATCGAGTTTATGTCTCACGCGCACTAATCCATGTAGGAGCACGAGTTGTTAGACTAGTATATTATTGGTTTCCAGAAAATCACTGAGATATTACCGGATATACGGAATAAAAATCATTCATATACTATTTTATAAATTAGAATGTGGTGAAGTTATTTTATAAATGAGTTTTCCAGCTCCAAAGCAGGGATGCCGGTTATAAATTAGCTGGATTCCTTTTCGGTAGTATATCACAAATCACTTTCAGGCTCACTAGTATGCAAGATGCGACGGGCCATTGGGGAGCGAGTTGGATTTGGATGGATCGACGTCGATCGTGTACCCTTCATCAACGAGAGCTTAGTTAGCTGGCTAATTAACCGTGTTTGTCAGGCGCGGCAAATTAATTAATAAAGGCGTGCGTGCTTACTGATGGTGCTTCCATGGACAGCTGATGGTGATGGCCAGAATGTTCCCACCAAAGTCTGTTCGCTTAAATTTATCAGTCGATTTATCAATTAAAATATATAGTATTTTTTTTTTAAAATAAATTAACTTTAGCCGACTTTAATACCGCCGCAACGACTAGCTTTCCTACTACTGGTGGCTACAGCTAGTTTCGTTCGGTCGCCGTTGCACAGATTGCAAGTGCATGCAGCTGGAGGGCACGAAAGCCCTCATCTCACGTGCACTGACATGCCACGATCCATCGAGACGGTGGTGCAGTGGGTTGAATGAAAAGAAAAGGAACGGAGCGGAGCTAGTGGGTTGATGTATCAGAGACAGAGAGGATATGTGCAGGCAGGCACGGCAACAAAAAAAGGCCGAGATAGATCTCGATTCTCGTGTCGTCGCACTGGTACACGAATAATGCTTTATATTTCCTTGTTCCTTTTGTTTTCGTTTTGAAACTGGGTCCGTCGTTTTCGTCCGTGAACAACTTTAACCAAATATATATATATATATTTTTACGATATATAATTAATATTATTAGATAGATATTTGAATCTAGTTTTTTAATAAATCTATTTAGAGATACAAATGTTACACGTATTTCCTATAAATCATAAGAAAAAATTTCGACACACGAACCAACGGCGACAATTAACTGGGGTCGGAGGAGCACCTACTACAATCTTTCACGTTCGTTACGGGTGTGTTGTGCCTGCAGGCTGCCTGCCGTCGTCCTCTGCCTGCCAGTAGACGTTTTGGTTGGCTGCTGAGCTAGTTAAGGTCTTGTTTAGTTCCCTTTAAAGTTTTAAGTTTTTTCGCTCTCTCTCCATCACATCAATTTTTGGACGCTTGCAGGGAGCATTAAATATAGATAAAAAAAATAATTAATTACACAGTTTAGTTGAAAATCACGAGATGAATCTTTTGAACTTAGTTGGTCCACAATTGGACAATATTTACCAAATAAGACGAGGGGTCGGCAGCATGTACGTTGTTGCATTGAGTGCTGATGATGCGTGTCCTGGCCTCTAGGGCTGGGTTGTTACATCATCGCAAGTCGTCGTCGCCTCCCGGCATGCAATGCAAGCTGCTCTGTCGCAAGCAAGAGCGATTTAGGGCCTTGTTTATATGCCACCAAAATTCCAAGTTTTTTCATTTTTTCTTCATCACATCAATTTTTAGCCACTTGTATGGAGTATTAAATGTAGGTAAAAAAAATAACTAATTACATAGTTTAGTTGGAAATCACGAGATGAATCTTTTGAGCCTAGTTGGTCCACGATTGGACAATATTTATCAAATAAGACGAAAGTGGTACTATTCATCAGTTTGAAATTTTTTCAGCATCTAAACGAGGCCTAGGCCTTGTTTAGATGCTATCTAAATTCTAAGTTTTTTCACTTTCTTTCTATCACATCAATTTTTAGCCGCTTGCATGGAGTATTAAATGTAGGTAAAAAATAACTAATTGCACAGTTTAGTTCGAAATCACGAGATGAATCTTTTGAGCCTAGTTGGTCCACGATTGGACAATATTTGTCAAATAAAACGAAAATGCTACTATTTATCGAGTTGAAATTTTTTCACAATCTAAACGAGGCCCTAGAAAGCATGCACAGAAACGGCAACGGCCAGCAGCAGCACAGTAAAGAGGAGGGACCTGACCATCGATGCGACGTTCAGCGTGCCCGTGCATACACTCTACTAGCAGTGCAGGTATCGCTATGAATGATGCAGCTGCTTTTTGCGCCACACATCTGATGTCGTGGCACGTTAGGCGCCAATCACCAAACTATCTTTGGTACACAACTTGCGGTGCATGCAACAGCGCGTTACACCCATACATGCATGCCCACCAAACTTTTTTTTGTTGACAATTGCGCCGTATGTCCTTTGCTCCATCCAAAGCCATCGCAGCTAATCAGGTCTAGAAGAATGTGTGGCGACAACCAAGTGAAGCCACGTACACCACAATGAGCTGATTCTACTTACTCTCTCAGTGCCATAAAAAAAGTTATTCTTACTTCTCCAAAAATTAAATATTATTAACTAGGATCAAATATTTATAAAAAAATTAATATTTATAGCACATAATAATTAGTACCATTAGATGAATCGTTGAATATATTTTATAGTAAACTTATGTGGAGCTACAAATGTTGCTAATATTTTTAATAAATTTGATAAAGTTATAGCGACTCTTTTCATGGGACGAAGGAAGTACGTATGAAATTGGACCCATGCCCATTTAAGATTGTTTTAGTCAAATCTAAACAAAACTATATGAAACGACAAGAAAATAGTATCACGTTGGTTTTCTGACAGGATGACATCACCCCTACTTCATATAAAATATGAGGTGCATGGCCCATTGAGGTATCTAACATTGAATCATCAAAAAACAAATATATTACCTTTTATCTTCTACCTTATCTCTTCCAACCCCCTTACTGTCCAGCGTCTCTCTCAACGGGATTCATTGGCGTTCTAGGTGGTCTTGCGATCCTACAACACCCCCATCGTGTGTCTCCCCGGCGGGTCTTACCGGGAGACATTCATGTGTTTCTTGGGCGAAGAACAAGCGTCTAATCTGCATTCGACCGTAAGCTTCGAGCCAATCCATGTTGATCACCACATCAAAAGCCGTTAGGGAGAGCACCCAAAAAACAGAGTAAAAAGTGTAGTCATCCACTGTCCAAGGCACTTGCTGCAACACCAATGGGCTAGACAACATGCCACCCCTAGCCACTTGCACCGAGCTAGAAACCGAAAAGTCTGAATGTTGTGCAAGAGAGGTACCAAGGACTCATTGATGAACGAAGAAGAGCTGCCTGAGTCAATCAACAATTCCACTGGAATGTCCTGAAGATGGCCTTGTAAACACACTGTGTGGGCAGCTAGAGCACATGCCATAGCGGACAAGGAAATAGCCAGGAACAAATACTCAGGTGATGTCGACCCAAGAGAAGAATCGACCAATGAATCTTTAGATGAGAATGAATCCTAGAGAGAGTAAACAGCATGAAAAGCCATTAGGGAGAGCACCCAAAAATCAGAGTGAAAAGTGTAGTCATCCACTGTCCAAGGCACTTGTTGCAACACCAATGGGCTAGACAACATGCCACCCCTAGCCACTTGCATCGAGCTAGAAACCGAAAAGTCTGAATGTTGTGCAAGAGAGGTACCAAGGACTCATTGATGAACGAAGAAGAGCTGCCTGAGTCAATCAACAATTCCACTAGAATGTCCTGAAGATGGCCTTGTAAACACAATGTGTGGGCATCTAGAGCACATGCCATAGCGGACATGGAAATAGCCAGGAACAAATACTCAGGTGAAGCCGACCCGAGAGAAGAATCGACCAATAAATCTTCAGATGAAAATGAATCCCAGAGAGAGTCAACAGCATGAAAAGCCATTAGGGAGAGCACCCAAAAATCATAGTGAAAAGAGTAGTCATCCATTGTCCAAGGCACTTGCTGCAACACCAATGGGCTAGACAACATGCCACCCCTAGCCACTTGCACCGAGCTAGAAACCGAAAAAGTCTAAATGTTGTGCAAGAGAGGTACCAAGGACTCATTGATGAACGGAGAAGAGCTGTCTGAGTCAATCAAGAATTCCACTCGAATATCCTGAAAATGGCCTTGTAAACGCACTGCATGGGCAGCTAGAGCACCTGTCATAGCGGACTTGGAAACAGCTAGGAACAAATACTCAGGTGATGCCGACCCGAGAGAAGAATCAACCAATGAATCTTCAGATGAGAATGAATCCTAGAGAGTGTCAACAGCATGAAGGACCTCTAGCGCACACTTATGGTTGGGGCTCCATTTGGCGTTGCATTTGTAACATAAACCCATAGCCCAACGATATGCTTTCATAGCAGATAGCTTGGCCGTCGGAGATGAAGTATCGGGGGCTATTGACAGCTACAGAGAGGTGAAAGGACCTAGAATGCCGCCTAGAGGGGGGGTGAATAGGCGTTTTTGAAAATTAACACATTTAAATGCGGAAACAATGAGAAAAGAGAGTTTCCAAAATGGAAACTCCAAATAAAGAGTAGTACCACCCCTCACAAGTTTGCCACAGAGTATACAAGGTATAAAGAATTTATCTAGAAGTTACAACCCTGCAACACAAGGTTAGAACAGAGAATGAATAAATTCAGCACAGGCAGGAAATACCGGACATGTCCGATAGCTATACCGGACGTGTCCGATATACATGGTTTCAGTGGAACAACCCCAAACTTGCTCCTTTTGATTTCTATCTTCAATCCAAACTGTAAGAACCTACTAGAGATGACAAGAAACATAGATAACCTGCATAGTAGCTGGAGCAACACAAATATCAAATGAAATGCGAATTGAGACATGATATTTGTTTTACCGAAGTTCGGACTCGTTCGAGTCCTACTCTTCGTTGAGGGGGCTACGGGCGACCTAGCAAAGATCAACCCTAGAGGGTACCACGAAGGTCACTCTAGTCGGAGTCTTTTCCAACTCCTTTTCCTCCTTCCACTAGTTGATTCTGAGGCGGCGGAATCGACCGTTACAAACTTTTCGACGCACACCACAATCTCTTGGGTGCTCTCCGGTGACGTCTAACCATCTAGGACCAAAGAGTCCAAGAGTAACAAATGCGAATCACGAGATTGACAATATGCACAAGTGCTCAAGTGGTTGGATTTCTCTCTTTTTGAATTTCACTCAACCCATAATTTGATTTGGCAATTTTGATCAATCACTCACTAAGAGAGGGTTGGGAGAGTTGGCAAGGCTTAAAAACGTGTGTTGAAACCAGCAGAATCAGCAGCCTCCAAAGGTAAAGGCTTAGGGGTATTTATAACCCCCTTGGAAAAACTAGCCATTTTATAGCCGTTGCCATACCAGACACGTGCATACCGGACACGTCCGGTATGACTTACACTGCCCCAACGGTAACTAAGTTACAGTGACAATGTGAGGTGTCAGAACTCCTAACCCACGTTGGAACTCCCGACCCTCAGCATATTTGAAAACTAAGTAACTAAGTCGAAGTTTGTGAGGTGTCAGAACTCCCGACTCACATTGGAACTCCCGACCCTCAAGGCATTTGAAAACTAGCCGTTGGCCTCTGGTCGTCCATACCGGACACGTCCGGTATGACCAGGACAGTGAACCCTCTAAGTCAGTTAAACGTGAAACATCGGAACTCCCGACCTATGCCGGAACTCCCGATCGTCGGAACTCCCGACCTATGTCGGAACTCCCGACGAACCAACCCGAGAACAACAATTTTATCATTGTTGGGCAAATACTGGACACGTCCGGTATTGCCAGACCAGCAAGAAATCAGTTAGCTCTTTTGTCTCTTAAATACTCAAAACTCACATGGGTTGGCTTAAGCACTTATGAAACATTATCTATCAACACGATGCATTCCTCTTAATAGTACGACATTCCTATTAACTCAATTTTAAAAGTATAACGAAATTAAACCTTTTGAGTTGATCTCTTTCAACCAAAGCCGTGTATTCCAATCTTCATCAAGTGAGAGTGCCAACATGTTGATATTGATCTTTTTCACTTGAGCATAGCCATCTTGAGCACGTGACTTGATTCCATTCATCAAATATGAATAATTCCAAATGCATCAAGTCACTTCAAACACTTTTGTCCAATATAGATTTGATCCTCCATATCATCGTAGCTTGATTAGTACCTCAACTAAATGCAAGTACTTCCTTCTTCACCCTAGCTAGGTTCTTTGGTCGCCAAGCCATCGCTTGCCCTTCACCCTTGCTTAGTACCTTGAAGCCTTTCCTTGCTATCTTCACCATCTCAAGCCATCAAGTCACATCTTGTGTTGAATCATCCATTCATATGTATTGTTATCTTTTTCATTTCAATTTAGCAAGCTTCAAATCTGAGACCATTCCATATGTAATCCCTTATGTCTCATTAATTAATTCCTACAAGCTTGCTTTCACATAGTACATGGAAATCCCACAATAAATAAGCCTTTGTATGAATTTAATTTGCATTGTTGTCTTGTGCTTGAACTAGATTGTTCATACAACAACACATCATTTTGGCTTTCATTAAGTATCGGTGAGATAACCTATTACCTGTCCACACTTAGCAAATAGGTTAGACCTTTAATCATATTGTCATTCAATCATCCAAAACCCACTAAAGGGCTAGATGCGCTTTCAATCTTCCCCTTTTTGGTGATTGATGACAACTTGGTTAAAGCTTACAAAAGAATATAAACATTTAAACTTTTGGGTTCAATGATTTATGAGAGGCTCTCCCTTAATATGTGCTTTTGATTAGAATTCACAAAATGACCTCAAATGTCAGTTGCACATACCAAAACATATAGGAGACTCCCCCTAAATCATTGCATCTGTAGGGTGCATGTGTGTGTGACAAAGCAAAACCGTGATGCATATGACAAGATATATCACACAAGAATAAATATATAAAGGCATCACATCAAATATTTTCATTCTAGCATGCATAGTCCTTATGAAAATAAATGCAACACATGTATGTCACACATAGCACTCATTACACATTTTCTCAAGTCCACAAGCCACTAATCATAATATAAATAAAGATCATGACTCAAGAGATACATAGATAAAGCATAAGTAAGTCTCATCTCTCACATGATACAATCTATCTCAAACTCAAGATACATCAATGAAGCTCAAAAACCAAAATGAAGCTAAAGAAACTACAGCCTACAATACAAATCTTCAGGTACAAAGATAAGCAAATGAAACAAAAATCCTGAAGCTTTAATCAGTCTCTCTCCCCCTTTGTCATCTATCACCATAAAGGTCCAACAATAACAAACTAAGGACAAAGGGTCTGCAAGCTGTCTCTGAAGGCTATGATCACTCATCATCATCTTCACCTCTACCAGCATCCTCATCATCTGAGCGTGTAGCACTAGCTGGATGAGAACCACCCGCACCAGACGGGTCATAGAAACTACCCGTGAGGTCACTCCACCAGTCTGAAGCATACTCATCTACGGCACTGGGACATGGCTAAGAGTGAGTAGGCACTCGAGCCTGTAGTGGTAAAGTGTCAGGGTGCTCTGGAGCCTGCTGCTGCTGCTGTCGCTGAAGGAACTCAGCAAACTCTACGTCGTACCTGCCCTGCTGCTACACCTCAGTGTTAGGCTCACTAGCTGCCTCATCTAATAGTGGAGACCTAGGAGGATCAAGCTCAAGTCTAGAAGCAATCTGCTTCAAAGTCTGAGTATCCTTCCTCCTAGCCTCCCTCTCCTTTTGCTGGCAGGTCCATATGTCCTTGCACATCCCAAAGATAGCACTAAACATCTTGCGAATAGGGGACGGAGGACTACGGCGATGAGAAGAAGAATGTGAAGGAGCATGTGGTAGAGGGGAAGCTTATCCTGCTGCTACACCACCTATAGGTGCATCTGCCTCTAGTGCTGCTGCTGCTCCTCCTGGTCCTGCTGGAGGTACCCCAACCTTAGGCAAATTTGCAACAATCTTTAGGGCCTTATGTACCTTGTCATACTAAAAGGTATGCCCCATGACCTACTCAATCATGTGCATGATGTAGGGAGCAAAACCATAGCCCTTGAGGGGCCTCTCGCCGACACTCCTGATCTCGCACCATATGAAATCAAAGATGCTAAAAGGTCATGCATTAGGTGCCATCCTGTAGAGCAGGTTCCTTGAGTAATCTGCAATGTTTCCCTTGTCTCCACCCTTGCAATCAATGGTCTTCCTGAACATCCTATCCAAGTATCTGTAAGTATTGAAAGCATCTAGGCCCCTAGTTGGGTTTCGGTGATTAATGACAATACAAGATTACTATGACTAACGTGTGTTTTGCAGAGACAATTAAGTTAGGTCATGGTAATGGAGATTAATTGGGCAATCAATATTGTCATGCCCCTACGATGGAAATCATTTTGGTTTTCAAAGGATGGATGACAAGGTTAAGGATGACTAGTTCTAAGTGTCGATTGGAGTTGGAGAGACACTTAGAGTAGTTTAGGACTTTATTTTTCCTTTATCCGTACTATTAAGGGGGGTATGGACGGGTAGCTTGACCTAGGTGAGTCTAATGAGTTAGGTGTGGTGCACACTTGTTAAAACTAGCTCTAGGTAGCTCCTACGAATGCCTAAGATCCTTTGGAGCAATCTTCATTCACATATGATCGAGAGTTGGAAGTGAATGGAGGGTCAAATGCTGATCGAACGCTGGCTCCGGTGCGACCGGACGCTGGCCGCAGGGTCCGATCAGTTCATTTGATCAACAGTTTGCATTCGGTGTGACCGAACGCTAGAGAGGTCAAGTGACCGAACGCTGAGAGGCAGCGTCCGGTCGACTCTAGTAAGGTTCCAGAGAAGGGAATCTACGACCGGAAGCGTTTGGTCAGTACTGACCGGACCCTAGGGGTTCAGCGTCTGATCGAGTACAGTAAGGTTCTAGTAAGGGTTTAATGTGACCGGACGCGTCCGATCAGTGGTGACCGGACCCTGCCAGCGTCTGGTCAACATATTTTCACTAGTTCGTGGGTTGAACTGACCGGAGTGTCTGGTCAATATGACTGGAGCGTCTGATCACCTCGTAGAAGCTCATAACGGTTCGTTTTTAGGCTGCCTTATAAATAGAAGCTCCACTTGTGTGTGGAGTTACTTTTGCTCATTTCAATAGCTGAGAAACACGTTTGTGAGTGCCAAGAAGAGCAAGGTCCTAGTGAGGTGATTGAGATTTGAGAATCCAAGAGAGTAGCCTCATTAGTGAATCAAGAGTAGCCAAGTGTGCATCCATCTTCTCATTAAGCTTCGCGTGGTCAAGTGAGAGTTTGTGCTTGTTACTCTTGGTGATCGCCATCACCTAGATGGCTTGGTGGTGATTGGGAGCTTGGTGATCACCCAGCGGAGCTTGTGGATGACCCAACTCAAGTTGTGAGCGGCTTTGGGTGATTTGCTGTGATGGAGTGTCGAAGAATCAACCCATAGAGAGCACTTGATCCTTTGCGCGGATCAAGGGGGAGCTACACCCTTGCGTGGGTGCTCCAACGAGGACTAGTGGGAAGTGGCAACTCTCCGATACCTCGGCAAAACATTGCCGCGTTCCTCTCTCTCTATTTACTTTGAGCATTTACTTTGAGTATTTACTTTGAGCAATTCAATACTTGTCTTTACATTCATAGAATTGGCATGCTAGAGTAAGTTTGGAACATAGGTTGCAAGTCTGTTGTGCGTTAGTTTGATAGAAACACTTTTCTAGGCACAAGGGGTTAATTGGGCTATCCGTAGGATTTGATTATTGCAAGAAAATTTAGAATCAGCCCAATTCACCCCCCTCTTGGGCATCTTGATCCTTTCAATTAGTATCGGAGCCTCGTGCTCACGTTTTTAAGCTTAACCGCTTAGAGCAAGATGTCTCACGGGGATAGACCTCCTCCTATCTTTGAGGGAGACGACATTCCATATTGGAAAATCTGCATGGAGGCGTTCTTAGAAGCTGTAGACGTTGGTATTCTTAGAGCCACCTCACAAGGCTTCCCAAAACCTCGGGATGCTACTAACCTACAAGGCGATGTGGTTAATTATGAAAAATGGAATGCAAAGGCTCGCAACACCATCTTTAGAGGCCTTTGCAAAGATGTGTTCAACCGTGTAAGGAACCACAAAGACGCCCATGCACTATGGTCGGATGTTTATGCGCTCCATGAGGGAACCAAGAGTGAGCGTGAGGAATGCTATCATCTTGTGATTAAAAAGCTAAATTCATTTAAAATGCTTCCCAAAGAAAGTGCTAATGAGATGTATTCTTGTTTCAATGTTCTTATAGAGGAAGTCAATGGGCTTGGACTTACTCAAATGTCACCATCCGACGTTGTGAGAAAGATCTTGAGTGTCCTCCCCATTGACAAATATGGGCATATTGTGACTGTGCTACATCAAGGTGATCTTTCCGCCGCTACACCGATACAAATCTTGGGAAAGATCAATGCTCATGAGATGTACATGCACATCACACCATAAGATGGCTCATCCTCTACAAAGAAGAAAGAGAAGGACTTAGCATTCAAAGCTAGCCAAGATAAGGGCAAAGCAAGACTTGAGTATGAGAGCTCAAGTGATGAAGAAGATGATGAAGAAAGTCTTGCTCTCATGGTGAAGAAGACCGCCAAGATACTAAAGAAGCTAAACAAGAGTGGCATCAGGTTTGATGGCAAGAAGAAGAAGTTCTTCACTAGCTCAAGAAGAAAGCCAATCTCTGAGATGGATTGCTACAATTGTGGCGAACTTGGCCATCTAGCTCATCAATGCACAAAGCCCAAGAAAGACAAGTTCAAGAACAAGAACAAGGGCAAGAAAGATGACTCAAGAAATGAGGATGAAGATTAGAAGAAAAAGAACAAGCCATACAAAAAAAGAGATGGCAAAAAGAGGGACTTCTACAAGAAGAAGAAGAGTGGAAAGGCCTACATTGTCGGTGATTGGCTTACGGACATTGATTCATCAAGTGGATCATCCGATGATGATAGTGACAATGAGAAGGTGGCCGCCATTGCTATTGATCTTGCATCTTCACTACCACCATGGCCATCATCCTCTACACACCTATGCCTTATGGCCAAGGGTGAATGCAAGGTAACTAAGAATGATGATAGTAGTGATGATGAGCAAGCTAGTGATGATGATAGCGATAGCGATGATGATGATTCACCTATATATGATGATCTTGTCAAAATACTAAGAAAATACACTAAGATCATTAGAAAGAGTAGAGCTACAAATGAAAAGCTTGATGCTAAAAATGATTCACTCTTAGCTAAGTGCGATACATTGGAAAAGGCTAATGATGAGCTTAGAGAAACTAATAATGCTATATCATCCAAACTCAAGGAGCTTAAATCTTCTAAGAAAGAGCTTAAAGATAAACATGATAAATTTGAGTGGGTGCACAATGAGCTCATCACTAGTCATAACAAGCTAAAAGATGAGTATACAACTCTTAAGATCAATCATGATACTCTTGTCATTGCTCAAGAATTCCTACCAAATGAGCCACATGATGCTACTAACCATGTTGTTAAGATTGATATAGCTACATCATGTGATGATTTGATTGATGAGAGCATTGAGCAAGGATCTAGTGGCAAAGGCAAGCAAGTGGTTGAGTGCAATGACTATGATGAATAGGTCAAGCTCAAGAACACAAATGAGAAGCTCATGAAAGATCTTGAAGAAATGAAAAGCCACAACACCATTGTGCTAGAAACTCTTGATCATGACAAAGAGTTGATTCTTGAGAATGAGAAGCTCAAAGAAGAAAACAAGAAGCTCAAGGAAGAGAAGAAAGATGATGCTCTAAAGGAAGAAAATAAGAAGCTCAAGTTGGAGAAAGAGCATCTCAAGATTGGATTGAGCAAGTTTGCTAGAGGCAAGCATCTCCAAAGTGAGCTACTCATGAACACCGTCATGAAGATGGATAGAAGTGGCATTGGATATGTGGCAAGTATAGAGAAGAAGAAGGCTCAAGTTCAACAACAACAATCAAAGCCAAAGCCAAAGCTAAAGCCAAAGAGATGTTTTGAGTGTGGACAAGAAGGCCACTTTGCTCATGAGTGTCAAACTCCACCACCATAACCCTTGCCTAAGCATGCTAGACCCTTTGCCTTCAATGCTCACTACATGCTTAGAAAGGACTCTAGTGGAAAGATGAAAGTCATGTTCTTAGGCCCCCCTAACAAGAATAGGCCTAAGAAGATTTGGGTGGCTAAGTCACTTATTGAGAAGGTGAAGGGCTCTCAACAAGTTTGGATTCCTAAAGCTTGAATCTCTTATGTGTAGGTGAACTACAAGGCCAGTGGAAGTCATTGGGTTATTGATAGTGGTTGCACTCAACATATGACCGGTGATCCTCGTATGTTCACCTCACTAGATGAAGAGGTAGATGGACAAGAGAAAATAACATTTGGAGATAACTCAAAGGGCAAGGTTAAAGGATTGGGCAAAGTGGCAATATCAAATGATCATTCCATCTCCAATGTGCTCTATGTTGCTTCATTAAGCTTCAACTTGCCATCCGTTGGACAATTATGTGATCTTGGCTTCCAATGCTTGTTCACCGAGAAGGAGGTTGTTGTATCCAAGGTAGATGACAATCAAGTGATATTCAATGAATTTAGATACAACAACCTATATCTAGTGGATTTCACCTCCGAAGATGCAAACTTGAAGACTTGCCTATTCACCAAAACAACACTTGGGTGGCTATAGCATAGAAGACTTGCTCATGTTGGGATGAGCTCACTCAAGAAGCTTATGAAGAATGATTTGGTGAGAGGGTTGAAAGATGTGAAGTTTGAAAAGGACAAGCTTTGTAGTGCATGTCAAGCCGGCAAGCAAGTTGCAAATACTCATCCAACCAAAGCTTTCATGTCAACCACAAGAGTGCTAGAGCTCCTACACATGGATTTATTTGGACCAACAACATACAAGAGTTTGGGAGAGAATCTCTATTGTCTTATGATTGTTGATGACTATTCAAGGTATACATGGGTATTCTTCCTTCATGACAAATCTGAAGTTGCATCTTGCTTTAAGAAGTTTGCCAAGAGAGCTCAAAATGAATTTGAAATGAAGCTCAAGAAGATAAGAAGTAACAATGGAAAAGAATTTGACAACACAAACATTGAAGCTTATTGTGATGAAGTTGGGATCAAGCATGAAGTCTCCGTAACTTATACTCCTCAACAAAATGGTGTAGTTGAGAGGAAGAACCGGACTTTGATCACTCTTACAAGGACAATGCTAGATGAGTACAACACCCCCGAAGCTCTATGGGTGGAAGCAATCAACACCGCATGCTTTGCATTCAACCGCCTATTCCTTCAAAAGTTCCTTTGCAAGACACCTTATGAGTTGCTCAATGGGAAGAAGCCGGACGTCTCCTTCTTTAGGGTGTTTGGTTGCAAATGCTACATCTACAAGAAGCGGCAACACCTAGGGAAGTTCCAAAGATGTTGTGATATTGGTTTTCTTGTTGGTTACTCATCAAAGTTCAAAGCATATAGAGTATTTAATCATGCCACCGGCTTGGTTGAAGAAACATATGATGTGGAATTTGATGAATCTAACGGCTCCCAAGGAGCACATGAGAATCTTGATGATATAGGTGATGAACCATTGAGGGAGGCTATGAAGAATATTCCGGTGGGAGACATCAAGCCAAAAGATGATGAAGATGATGTACAAGTCATTGATCAACCTTCTTCATCAAGTGTGCCACAAGATGGTGAGAAAGATGGGAGTGTAGAAAATGAAGATACTCATATCTCCCATGAGCAAATGGTGGTACAAGCACAAGATGTTAATGCTCCACAACCTCCTCCTCAAGTGGTCAATAGAAGAAATACACCTCTCCTACAAGATCATCCATAAGATCTCATCATAGGGAGTCCATCAAAGGGTGTAATGACTCAATCTCAAAAACTTGCTTCATTTATTGCTTATCACTCTTTTGTCTCTTGCTATGAGCCTACCAAGGTAGAAGAAGCTCTCAAAGATCCAGATTGTATCAATGCCATGCATGAAGAGTTGAACAACTTCACTCGCAATGAAGTTTGGACTCTTGAAAAGCGACCAAAAGGTGCAAGAGTCATTGGAACAAAGTGGGTGTTCCGCAACAAGCAAGATGATCAAGGTGTTGTTGTGAGGAACAAGGCAAGACTAGTTGGAAAGGGGTTCTCTCAAGTTGAAGGTTTAGATTTTGGAGAGACCTTTGCACCGGTTGCAAGATTAGAAGCCATCCTTATCCTTCTTGCATATGCATCACATCATGAAATGAAACTATATCAAATGGATGTGAAAAGTGCTTTTTTAAATGGCTTTATTAATGAACTAGTCTATATTGATCAACCTCCTAGGTTTGAAGACCCTAGATATCTTAATCATGTTTATAGGTTGTCCAAGGCACTATATGGGCTTAAGCAAGCCCCAAGAGCTTGGTATCAGCGCCTTTGGGACTTCCTCATTGAGAAGGGCTTCACCGTTGGGAAGGTCGACACCACACTATTCACCAAGAAGCTTGATGGACATATCTTCATTTGTCAAGTATATGTTGATGATATCATCTTTGGATCATCAAATGAAAACTCATGCAAAGAATTTGGTGAATTGATGTCAAAGGAGTTCAAGATGTCAATGATTGGTGAGCTTACATTCTTTCTTGGTTTTCAAGTCAAGCAAATGAAAGAAGGCATCTTCATCTCTCAAGAGAAATACACAAAAGATCTTCTCAAGAGATTCAAGATGGATGAATGTAAGCCAATCAAGACACCAATGCCTACCAATGGACATCTCGACCTAGATGAGGGAGGTAACCCGGTTGATCAAACTCTCTACCATTACATGATTGGTAGCTTGTTATATTTAACCGCATCTAGGCCTGACATCATATTTAGTGTGTGTATGTGTGCTAGATTTCAAGCTAGTCCTAAGGAAACACATTTAATTGCCGTAAAAAAGAATCCTTAGGTATCTTAAGCACACACCAAGCATTGGCCTTTGGTATCCCAAAGGAGCTATATTTGAATTAGTTGGCTATTCCGATTCGGATTACGCCGGATGCAAAGTTGATAGAAAAAGCACATCCGGAGGGTGCCATTTGCTTGGTAGATTACTTGTGTCTTGGTCCTCCAAGAAATAAAATAGTGTGGCTTTGTCCACCGCCGAAGCGGAATACATTGCCGCGGGTGCTTGTTGTGCACAAATATTATACATGAAACAAACTTTGCTAGACTATGGTGTAGTTCTAGAAAAGATACCTCTTTTGTGCAACAATGAAAGTGCGGTAAAACTTACAAATAATCCGGTTCAACACTCTCGCACCAAGCACATAGATATCCACCATCACTTTCTAAGAGATCATGTTGCTAAAAATGATATATCACTAGAAGGTGTAAGAACCGAAGATCAATTAGCGGATATCTTCACTAAACCGCTAGATGAGGCTACATTTTGTAGATTACGGAATGAGCTCAATGTACTTGACTTTAGCAACTTCACTAAAAATTGAGCTTGTGTTGTCCCTTGCATTCATTGTAATATACAACATGTTTAATTTTTGGCAATGCATATAGGGCTTGTCTAACATGGTTAAGATAACCGCCGAAAAGCGTGTGAAGAAGCTTAATCTTGGATCAAACTTGACAAGCAACTTGATTTACTTACAAGTATTGCATATGCATGAATGTTGCTTTGTCGTTTCGTTCAATTTGCCCTCTTATTGCTTATTTTCTTAAAAAGAATTATAGCCTAAGGCAAAATATTTTGAAAAATATGAGGGTTTGAGAGAGGTCACTCACATCAGTCCCAATTGATGTTTATTTGGATCTTATTCAAGTTGGGACTTGATTGGGAATAGGCAGCGCGAAGGAACCTTGAAGATTTGTTGGAAAAGGACCACCGAACGCTACACCGGACGCTGCTGTCCAGCATCCGGTCAGTTCATAGGAGGTGAACTGCTACTGAAGGAATGACCGGACGCTGCGTTTGTGCGTCCGGTCAGGAAGGGATCCAGCGTTCGATCATTTGAAGAAGATACAGGCTGTACTGACTGGACCCTGCCTGCGTCTGGTCATGGACCACCGGACGCGTCCGGTCGTGATTCTAGAGGAATTGGACCTCTCTGGAATCGACCGGACGCTGGGTGGTAGCGTCCGGTCGCTACCACCAGAGCGTCCGGTCAGTGGATCTCGTGCGGCAGAAGGACTCTTCTTCCATTTCCTTCTCTATCGCGTTGGGGGTCCTCATTTAACCACAGCTGTCACATTTTTTTCCTTGACCTAACCCGTACGCCGCCATAGCTTTCCCAAGCCCTAACCAGCGCCACCGCAAGCTCACCGTAGCAGCTTCTCGTGCCCTAGCCGCTGCGCCACCACAGCTATTCCATGCTGCTGAGCTTCCTTGTCACCGGAGGACTGCCCGTGCCGAGCCCCTTGCGCCACCACATCCGCATGCCTCCCATGCCAGCACTGCCATCCACTGCAGCCGCACGTCACCTCGTCGCCGTCCCGCACGCCTCTCGCAAGTCAGCGCCACTGGAGCCGAGCCAGTGTATCTGGCACCTCCTGCTAGCAAGTAGCTCCACTGGGCGCCATCCAAGCCCTAGCCCTTGCCTCCTTGATTGGTTGGGCCACCGTTTCATCATAGTTCTTCGCAATTCGAGCCCCAGCCGGTTCCGAGGTTCCCCCACGTGACACGTCTCTTCTTCTCTCGGATCACCGGTTCATCAGGTAGCATGCCCGTCGTCTCAATTTTGTACCTACATTGCTTGCTTCCTAGGTCTTTCATATCTATTAGATATATTGTATTTATTTGTATATCTATCTATTCCATCGTGCAGCGAGTCAGTACCGCTGAGGTTCTTATGGCAGTTGTCAGACAACTCGGAGCCAAGCTCATGAGTATGGATCGAGGCCAAGCCTTGGGAGTGTCAGTTTGATAGTTGATCTGCATTAGCGACAGTTCATCCTCTTGTCAGATCAGATGGCTCGCACGAAGAACGTTGGTGGTGGTCTAGGAGATGACGATTGGAGGCCCCCGCCTCGCTAGCCTATAGGATCGAAAGGCAAGGCAACAAAGCAGGTGACATCCAAGAAGCGCAAGTACCCCAACACAGAGATAGCGAGAGCAGCAGCAGTTGCTGAGGCCACAGAGCATGCCGAGAGAGGAGGTGCCTGAAGTGGAGTTGTCATAGCAGATCATCTAGCACCAGACGCGCAGGGCAGACTGAGGGAGATTGAGCGACTTCATGGTAGTCCACCTGGGACTATCATGATGGTAGGACGTCATCTGGCTATTGAGGAGCCTCAGCATCAGGGGGAGTCCTAGCAGGAGCCACAATAGCAACCCCCACCAGCAGAGCCTCAGCCAGCTCAGGAGATTTAGGAGGGCCAGCAGGTCGAGGAGACCGAGCCGGCACCCTAGCTATGCCGCTCTGGTCGTACCAATGCTATAGTTCCACCGAGGCGAGCTACACAGCGCAGGGGTTCACGCCCATCGCCTAGACCACAGGGTCCGCCTCCAGTGGTACATCTTGACTTGAGGGCCGCCACAGCCAGACAGGTTCGCCAGCTGAGGTTTGTTGAATTTGATGTGTGGTTCCCTCCAAGGAGGGATGAGAGGGTAGTAGAGGGGTTCTACACGCCACTGTAGGAGGATTTCTATAATGCTTATCTCAATAGTGGGGCAGTGTTTAGATCTCAGAGGGTCTGCAGTATAGAGTCTATTGTGGTAGTAGCCGGAGAGCATATCCACCCCTACTTGTCATATTTGCCAGGGCTCACAGATCTGATTGGCCAGATAGGAGTATATGTCCCATCTTGGGTTTAGTAGTTCTACGCATCGCTCTATGTTGACCCACATCATAACTTCATTCACTTTGCATTCAACGGCAGAGATTATAGGGTGATGAGTTTCAGGGCTCAGGAGATACTGAGGCTACAGGATTAGCCTATTAGATTACATGAGGTATGTTATGGATAGCAGGAGCCTCCCAGGCATCCTCATGGAGGGTTGGTGCCCTCTTCTGATCTTGTGCGCCATTGCTTCAAGGAGCCCTTTGGTGAGGGGTCGAGGAGGAACCCTAGTGACCTGACTCCTACAACTCGAGTACTAGAGGCTATCATTAGGAGGACACTACTTCCTAGGTTGGGATACAGAGAGGGTCTAACTTGCCTACAGCTCTGGCTCCTTAATGCCCTAATGCAGCAGACCGTGTTTGACATCTAGGACCTCCTTCTATCAGAGATGGAGGATACTATTGCTGAGGGCTTCAAGGGTCATAGACAGCTTCCTTATGCACATTGGATCACATTCCTGATGCTCCAGTCTGTGCAGGTTCGGACCCTAGAGATGGTCACCGAGTACAGGGGTGCTACCACAGAGTTTCTAGCATATAACATGGCACAGAGGATCAGGCACAGCACACCACAGGCACCCGCTCATCCCAGTTGTCATCTAGATATTCTAGAGTTAGCAGCTCAGCAGGACAAGATCATCAGAGGCATAGCCGCTACTGAGGAGGAGTAGCTTGAGGCACAGCAGGAGATGATTGAGTCCAGTGATAGTTTGGATGATGACTATCAGCTGATTCCTCAGATGCCTCCACGCAGACATGATGCAGAGGCCGATAGTTCTAGCTTAGCTCCACCTGCACCGCAGACGAACCCCGCATTGATTGCCATTCTTGAGCGGATGCAGCAGGATTAGGCACGACAGGCTCAGGAGACTGCTGCCAACTTCACTCAGTTTTAGGCTCGTTAGGACAATTTCCAGCGGCAGCGGCAGCTCCTTCAGAAGTAGTAGATGCATCAGTAGCAATTACTCATGTAGCAGCAGCTTATGGGATTTATGCAGCATGTAGTGACAGCACTTGGGGCCCCATAGCCACAGCCTTCGCCCCAGCTTGCTCAGCCTGCCACCACTTCGACGACTCCAGCTGTACAGCCCAGTGGGCTTCAGAGTCAGGGACAGCCTCTAGCTCAGTTTGCTTCACCTACAGTTCAGGTGTCCCAGTGGTTGTCCTCACCAGTGGTAGCCCCACAGTTCACACCATATCACACGGGCTTCTCACTAGAGCAATCACCCTCGCTATTCGTGTCCGATATGTCAGTCTCCAGGAGTCTTGGAGCATCTTTCAGCGAGCTGACCGGTATGCTTACACCACCTCATATGCATATCGCTAGTCCTTCTATAGCAGCCCCAGTCATAGTGACTACTCAGAGGCTCCCCTCATCTATCGCCTCTTCAGATCCTACGATAGACGTACTAGCAGCTTCATAGGCAGCACCTGCCCCAGCTCAGACCCAGACCACTTCAGCGACACTTCCTGCTACAGAGGGTCAGTCAGTACAGAGCTCAAGGTTAGATGATGATGACGCCCAGTTCTAGCTTGCTCCTCATACCTCAGCGCCCGGCTCATCCCCTGTAGCCCCGTCGACCGACTCTTAGGTTTTGGTGTTTGACGCCAAAGGGGGAGAGGGTTCGAGTATGTAGACTCAGGGGGAGCGACTTTTAGGGGGAGCTAGTTATCTAGTATTAGCTTATTATATACATTTGGAGTTTTATCTGTGTGATACACTATTACTTTTATGCATTCGTGTGTTACTTTCATGCATATTATTATATCTATGTGATAGTGCTATCTACGTGATTGTGATATATGACATGTGTGCTCTCTACTTTGCATTATTTATATGTCATATCACTTGTGTTATGCTCATTTGCCCTTGCTTCCGTGCTTATACTTCGATGCAAATGAGCTTTATTACTTGTACTAATGCTTAATTCATATCCTTTGAGTATATTGTGTTGGCTTAGATCATATAAGCTTGACTCACACTTTTGTTCTTATCGACAAAAGCCTATATGAACCAAGCCCGTTAAAAACCTCACTCTTTCACATACTCGAGGTGGTATTGTCATCAATCACCAAAAAGGGGGAGATTGAAAGCATCTAGGCCCCTAGTTGGGTTTCGGTGATTAATGACAATACAAGATTACTATGACTAACGTGTGTTTTGCAGAGACAATTTAGTTAGGTCATGGTAATGGAGATCAATTGGGCAATCAATGTTGTCATGCCCCTATGATGGAAATCGTTTTAGTTTTCAAAGGATGAACGACAAGGTTAAGGATGACTAGTTCTAAGTGTCGATTGGAGTTGGAGAGACACTTAGAGTAGTTTAGGACTTTGTTTTTCCTTTGGCCGTACTATTGAGGGGGTATGGATGGGTAGCTTGACCTAGGTGAGTCTAGTGAGTTAGGTGTGGTGCACACTTGTTAAAACTAGCTCTAGGTAGCTCCTACGAATGCCTAATATCCTCTGGAGCAATCTTCATTCACATATGATCGAGAGTTGGAAGTGAATGGACGGTCAAATGCTAACCGGACGCTGGCTCCGGTGCGACCGGACGCTGGCCGCAGGGTCCGGTCAGTTCATTTGACCAACAGTCTGCGTTTGGTGCAACCGGACGCTGGAGAGGTCAAGTGACCGGACGCTGAGAGGCAGCGTTCGGTCGACTCCAGTAAGGTTCCAGAGAAGAGAATCTGCAACCAGACGCGTCTGGTCAGTACTGACCGGACCCTAGGGGTTCAGCGTCTGGTCGAGTACAGTAAGGTTCTAGTAGGGGTTTAATGCGACTAGATGTATCCGGTCCGTGGTGACTAGACCCTGCCAGTGTCCGGTCAACATATTTTCACTGGTTCACAGGTTGAACTGACCGGAGCGTCCGGTCACCCCATAGAAGCTCATAACGGTTCATTTTTTAGGCTATCTTATAAATAGAAGCTCCACTCATGTGTGGAGTTACTTTTGCTCATTCCAACAGCTAAGAAACATGTTTATGAGTGCCAAGAAGAGCAAGGTCCTAGTGAGGTGATTGAGATTTGAGAATCTAAGAGAGTAGCCTCATTAGTGAATCAAGAGTAGCCAAGTGTGCATCCATCTTCTCATTAGGCTTCGCGTGGTCAAGTGAGAGTTCGTGCTTGTTACTCTTGGTGATCGCCATCACCTAGATGGCTTGGTGGTAATTGGGAGCTTGGTGATCACCCGGCGGAGCTTGTGGGTGACCCAACTCAAGTTGTGAGTGGCTTTGGGTGATTCGCTACGACGGAATGTCGAAGAATCAACCCGTAGAGAGCACTTAATCCTTGTGTAGATCAAGGGGGAGCTACACCCTTGCGCGGGTGCTCCAACGAGGACTAGTGGGGAGTGGCGACTCTCCGATACCTCGGCAAAACATCGCCGTGTTCCTCTCTCTCTATTTACTTTGAGCATTTACTTTGAGCATTTACTTTAAGTATTTACTTTGAGCAATTCAATACTTGTCTTTACATTCATAGAATTACCATGCTAGAGTAAGTTTGGAACATAGGTTGCAAGTCCATTGTACATTAGTTTGATAGAAACACTTTTCTAGGCACAAGGGGTTAATTGGGCTATCCGTAGGATTTGATTATTGCAAAAAAAATTAGAATTAGCCTAATTCACCCCCCCCCCTCTTGGGCATCTTGATCCTTTCAAGGGTGAAGACCTAGAACCTTCCCAACTATTCATCTCTCACCTCCTGGTGGATACATGTAGGCGAGCTGCTCTAGAGGCAACACCTGCTCTGAGTGGATCCTATCTTTCTGAAGATCATCATCTGAGAAGCCAAGTAGAGCTGCAAAAGCATGATAATCAACACTGTACCACTGGCCCTCAAGCATCCAGTGCATACGCTTCTCATCCTCCTCAACATATAGAGTGGCATAGAATTGAGCAATCACCTCAATGTTCTAGTCATGCCAGAACTCTATGATCTCATATACCCATGTATGCTCACAAATAGCAATAGCGTGATCAATGGAGGCCTTCTGCTGATCTCTGATGTACTGCCAGTCAATCCACTGAGACCTAGCAATCACTGGGTTCCTAGTGAGGATCACACTATAGTAGAAGTCCATGTGAAAGGCTGTCTGGAAGCGGTGATCATACTGAACCTTAGGTAAGCCTCTCGGATCTACTCTTCTCTCATCTCTAGCTTTCCTAGTCATGCCCTTTCCCCTGTAGTCAACTCTAGAAACATAAGAGGGCACATTAGGTAGACGTGTCTCAAGAAGACCATAATGCATACCCTGACCGGGCTAATGCTGAAATGAGGTACTGGCTCCTCCTCAATCTCCTACTCCTCATCTGAGCTGTCATCATCTGATCCTCTATCAGTGCTCTTCCTCTTTCTATCTTCTATGGGCTCCACTCTGAACTCATCAGAATTAGTGTTAGAAGAAGAGCTCCCTGACCCCTCTGCATACTGAGGTGCTACACTAGAGGCAGCTCTAGTAGACCTCCTGCTGGTCGGCTCGAATCCAGGATGCATTTCCTGTCTTGCCTTCTTGTATTTCTCTAGTGCTGGATCATGCCTATACTTGGACCTAGGCTCCTGTCTTCCACTCATAGTTGTTGTCCTATATCCAAAGATTTGCAAGTAATTTTAGATACATGCCCAAAAGATAGCTTATATTAGTTGAAATATAGAAATAAGAATAATTATCCTATGCTTTGTAATCACCTCAACCAAACTAGGTCAGAAGGTTCACAAAACACAATAAACCATTAGACTTAGTCCTAAGAATCAACCACTAAGAGGATTGAAACAAGGGAGCAAAATCTACTCTACTGTCCCATACCGAGCACATCCGGTAGGCACGGTATGAGCGGACAACAACCCTAACCAGGGTCCTTCGCTCAATCTTCAACAAATCCAATCCAAACTCTAGGCATTGCTTCTAGACAGGTAATGTAGCATCTCTACCGAAGGGATTTCAAAATCATGTCCTAACCGCTTAGATCGGATGAGGTCTGGGATTAGGGTACCTGGAGAGAGTGAATGAAGATACGATTGGAAATCCAAGTCCCAGAGCCTTCGATCTTGATACAAATCTCCTCCGATCCAATCTCCCTCTCTTTCTTTTCATGGTGGAAACTTGAAATCGCCAATGAAGATCGAGGAGAGGCGGCTGGGTTGGCTAGAAGGAGGAAAAACTGACTTGGCCGAAGGGGTACCGGCTGTTTTATAACCCGCTCATACCGGACATGTCCGGTATGAATACTAGACACGTCCGGTATTTGTGGGCTGGCTGTTCTTTTTCCAAATTTCATTCACTTAATTCCAATCCCCTTTTCTATCATTTCTTGATCCAAAAACATATATGTCCTTGATCCAAATAAGGTGTAAATACTTTTCTTATCCAAGTGCCATGAGTGTCACTTCTCTTTTCCAAATATTTGGCATATATATATTTTGATTACTTGAGAGAGAGATTGTGAGACATAGTAGATTGTGGACTTAAGAAAGCCATGTCATGTGTTAATTAGCCAATCAATCAATCAAGGAGAGCTATAATTATCACATGACAAGGCTAGGTCACAAAGACCAAGATTCAAATAGTTTTTCAAATTCACACCACCTACACATGCTAGTTATGGATTTTGAAAACCATGTCTCCTATGTCACATAAATGCACATTCTAACATATAAAGGGCCTTAGATGCACTTACAATGAATGTATGTAAATACATACCTTTGCCTTGAGCCCACAAGAATACCACTAAGAAGATACATAGCATGATAATCTTTATGTTGACCTTAATTGCCACATGATCATGCTAGATACATTTTCATCCAAAGGACTACAAAGAATGCTAGATAAATTTGTTAGTCCACAAAGGTGCAAAATAGATACCGAGCTCCCCCTAAATAAGTGCTTTAAGTAATTTGAATGACTTTCAACTAGCACTTTATTCTATTGAGAATGTGGGAGTCAATTTTCTATTTTGAACCATAACCAAATAATTTTTCATATTTAAATTTGAGTTCAAGAGATGCTCATAATCCACTTAGATTTGGTAAACCATAAGCTTTTGAGTAAATTAACGATATATGAAAATATATGGATCAAAGACTTAGTTGCAATCCAATTAGTGTTCCGGTTCCTGCAATACCGGACACGTCCGGTAGGTGCAGGACATACACAATTAATTCACTGCTTGTGATTCCTCTTTTTATTTATTTTATGCCTTGCATCTCAACAAATAAATTGCTCTACTAGAGAGCTATTAAAAGCATCATATGGCAAAATACAATACTTCTCAATTGAATCAAATTAGCCACTTTCAATATTTCACAAATATGCCTATTTGTGAGTCATTGAGCACAAAACAAATAAAGTGGCTATCCTATAAGGTTTAGGTACTTGTTACCAATGGTGAGGATGAAATAGGTGATATATTCATTGAATTATCTTTGGGTCAATCATATAAGAGATTATGATAAGAATTGGTTGATAGATTGAGTGGATATTATCAAATTGCTTGCTCAACCACCCCAAAGCCTTCATCTCCAACAAGTACCTACATCATTAACCTAAGAACACTTTGGTATCCAACTCTTGTTGGGTCCTTTTGGGTTGGTCAACAAGTGCTTAGGCACCTTGCTAGTGCTAACTCCATTTGTGGTCTTCCTAAGCATATCATTATAAACAAATGTGTTTGACTTAGGAGTATTACCATTTGGGCATTCATAGCTTAAGTGCCCCTTTCTCTTACAATCATAGCATATGCGGCCTTTGTTTGCTCTATGCTTGTTTTGCTTGTATGGACATCTATCAACCTTGTGGCCCATCTCATTGCATCCATAGCATCTTCTTGTTGCAACTTGGGCTTCCTTTCTTGCCTCTTTGTACATTGGGCATTTCTTGGTAGGATGCCCCAATTTCTTGCTCCTGAGACAAGTGCTTTGTCCATCACTTTTCTTTTGGTTGGCCAACTTATTTGAGGCCTTTTGTTCGGCTGCTTTACACTTGTCGGCCCAACTCTTGTGTGGACACATAGCCTACTCATGTCCATACAATCCACAACCATAGCACAACCTTTTTCCATGTTTCTTGCTCTTGGTTGTGTTGGCCTTACTTGAGATGTGATTCTTTTGTTGGGCTTTGGAGGAAGCAAGGTTTGAACCCTTCTCAAGCTTCTTCACCATGTTATCACGGTTATCTTAAGAAGGTTGTGCTTTCTCCTTACCCTTCAACCGAATCACATCTTTCTTTAATATATCCACCTCTTCTTTGAGCTCTATGCTTTCTTTGAGATTTAGCTCAATCAAAGATTGGCTTGCTTGAGGAGCACACTCATTAGTATAGGAAATATTTAATTAAGATGGTGTACTAGTGAGTGATTGTGTGAGAGGTTGAGAAAATTTTTCCGATGTGATCACAACCTCATGAGCCACCTTAAGCATGATGCTTGATTCTACTACTTCATCATGAGAGCACTTTAGATGAACATAGTTTGCTTGTAGCACATTATACTTGCTTGATAGTTCATCTAGCCTTGCCTTGAGCTCAAAGTTTTCCTTCTCTAGTTGTGAAACATTAGAAGAGGAGTTAGTAACTAAAGCATGCTCAATTGACAATTTTTCATACATTTCACTTAGAGCCTTTAGTTCTTCTATCTTAGAGATGAGAAACAATTCTTGCTTTTAAAGTGATTGCTCTTGCTTCTCAATCTCTTCTTCAAGCTCATCATTCTTTTCAACTATCTTCATGATGATGAACTCGTCCTTGCAGTTGAGATGATCAAGGTTGTAGTTGTCTTCAACTTCAACATCACTCTCATCTTGATCATCTACTTGTGCTTTCTCCTTTTCTTGATCTTTCTTACTACTCTTCTTCTTGCTTTTCTTGGCCATGAGACACAAGTGATGAGTATCATGAGATACTAAGGTTGACTCATCACTTGGTCGCCACCGGGCTTGAGCATTGTTGCAAACAACTGCTTGCTGCTTTGCTGCTTCGGCCATACTAGACATGTCCGGTAGGCATACTAGACAATGCTGGCAGACAGCAAGTCATGCGCTGCTTGCACTTCTCACTCTGGCTCGGCGCTCTTGAGGTCTTGTAAGGCTTCTTCGCTGCATGAAGACACAATGGACATACTTTCCATTGACTTGATCTCAAGTGCATCATCACATTTGGATTTTCCATATAAATCAAAAAGTCTAGTCCAAATGAGATGAGCACTCTCCAGAGGTGGTTGTCCATTGAAGATTGCCTCATCTTGAACCTCTGCACTCAATGTACTCAAAATAATATTAATAGCTTGAGCATTGAGTTGCACACATATCTCTTCCTCTTTTGACAAATTTTTGTAGTTGCTCCAATCAACATAGAAAGA
>NW_027097540.1:0-29406 GCF_019320115.1 Miscanthus floridulus
GCAAAAACACTACTGCAGTGAGCTTCAAAATGTGCTGAGCTCGGGCTCGGGGAGGAAGGATGAGACGGCCGATTTATAAAGGGAGAACATTTAGTCCCGGTTGATGGATCCAACCAGGACTAAAGGTAACTTTCCAACCCCGGGCGCAGCCACGGCCCGGGAGTAGACCTTTACTCCCGGTTGGAGCCACCACCGGGAGTAAAAGTATACCTTTAGTCCCGGTTGGTGGCTCCAATCGGGACTAAAGGTCCCTGCCACCTCTGTCTGGCGCAGTAGCCGTTGCGCAGGGACCTTTAGTCCCGGTTGGAGCCACCAACCGGGACTAAAGGTATCTCTAGTCCCGGGCGCAAAAAATTCTGGGACTAGAGCCCATTTTGGCCGAGGATCAAAGGTCTGTTCTCTACTAGTGGGAGGTGGGCCGGTCCCCAGTTATCTTGTTCATATATATTAAGGGCTTGTTAGGCACATCTTACGATAGTTTTATGAGCTGTTATGAACTGTTTTATTTGTTAAATACTCGTTTCCAAAATAGGTTCATCCATAAAGTTATTTTTCTCCTCTTCTCACAAAGATATGAGTTGGGATGAAGCTAAAAAAGTAGCTTATCCCAGTTCTAACCTTCATTTCTCTCTCCCATCCATGCATAAAGCTGTTGATGAAGCTGTTTTACCAAATAATTTTTTTTCAAAATAATTCAGCTTCACCTGCAAAGTTAATTATGAAGCTGTATTTAAAAAGTTGATGTGTGCCAAACAGACCTTAAGTTAATGTTTTGTTAGAGTGCCCGGATGGGTGTCGTCCTGGTTCATGGCTGCTGCCTGGAGGCCGGAGTTGCTCGCATCGTCGTTGGCTGTGTTGTCGTCATCAGCCTCTTCGCCCTCAACTCCAGCTCCAATCCATGCACGGGAATCAATAAAAGCAGAGGTGGTTGCTCCTACTTTAGTCGATAAGCTTTCAATAAAGCCAGGAAATACCTTGGATTAAAAAAATAGAGTGAAATACACTGGCGGCCCTTTAATTTATAAGCATGTGTCATTCCGGTCCACGAACTTATAAACGCGTATAATGGACTCTTGAACTTGTCAATTTGTTCACCACAGGCCCATTTCCCATCCGGCGTGGCCTCCAGACGACCTAGCAGCACGTGCGTCGCTCGTTTCAATACCGACCGCAGGTGACATTATGCATCTAGGCCCGTCCACATCTGCCAATCTCCAAAATCTCATCCTGTCTTCTTCAAGTTCAGCATGCTGGGGGCGAGGCGGCGGTGGGGGCGCGGCAGCTTGTGACGGAGGCACCATGGCTAGCGAATCAAGGGCATCTACGGTAGATCCAGCCGATATACCGTTGATCCAGTGCAGGGAGTCTGGGCGCACAAGGGTGGTGCGCGGGGTATCAAAGCAGGAATGGAGCTTTGGGCAGGCATTCTACTGCTGCCCATTCTACAAGGTTAGTGGTTCAATTAAGATGAAGTTCTTGTTCTTGCTAGATTCGAAGCTGATATTGGGGATTTTGTAGCGAGATGGGACCGGTTGCCCTTTCTGGAAGTGGGAGAAGAAGTACTTGGAGGTGGTGTTCAACAAGAACACTGCTGGTGCTCAAGCAAGTCCCAGCAATGCAGGCACAGCCATGGTGGAAGCCCCTGATTTGAAGATGAACACTGATGGAGCATTGCAGGCACACCCATCTGCAAGAACACTGATGAAGAGGGAAGTTGTATGTGCTAAAATGGTGAAAGAAGTAGTCATGGTGTTGAAGGCTATATTTGTAGTCTGTGTTGCTCTACGGTTTGTGCTCATTCTTGTTCTGTTAGTCCTGTTGGTGAAGTAGGTAAATGTGTAATCAGTACTGTTATCAAGCCATGTATGAAACCATCAATGAATAACAAGATGATGTTCGCAAATCTTGCAATGTCAATTCCTCAAGATAGAACCATAACAGGATGATATATTTTCACAGATTTTGTGTCCATCAACCATTTACCAAGGCCATTGAGACACACATGTCATTGTCCTGGATGTAAGGCACTAAGTACTATCTTCCTGTGCTTATATGGAAGAACCAAAAGATGTATCTATCTTCCCTGTCTGGCGGGAAGAACCAAAAGGAAGCAAAATAAGCCTAAAGCATCAACTAAGATATTTTTGCTGCTGCTTTACAGGTTCACAAAAACTGGCACAGTGAGCCTATTGACCTATACAAAAGCATCACAGACCACATTCATAGGTCTTCAAGCCTTCTTGTCTTGGTAGTTGTATTCTTCTTGTCTTGCCTTGCTGATTACATGGGCCACTCGGCGCATTGCGCTTCAATCTTCCTCTTCCAGCCTTGCTTGAAGTGGTAAGGGGCACTGGCCTTGTAGTAGGCTGGTTCCTCCTGATGAATGTGGAATCTGGCAATGGTTCCTTGTGAAGTTGTCTTTTGCTTGTTTGTGAGGACTGCATGGCTTTCAGATAGGTTGCAGTAAAGTAGCACTCATGAACCATGGACTCAGAAGGAATTCTCTCTATCCTCAAACAAGATATAGCATGAGAGCAAGGGATACCAGTTAGCTCCCACCTCCTGCAATCACACTTCCTAATGTCTAGGTCCACTGTGTATTGTCTGTCCAACATATTGACCTAAAAAATGCCATTACCAGCAGGCTGTGCATAATAGGTGTTTGCCCACTAAGAATTCTTATGAAGTTTCTTCCTTATCTTGGGGCAAATAGTACCATCCCACACAGTCCCTACATCCTTGTACTTTGTATGATACCTTATCATCAGTTGTGTCTTGACTTGCTCTAACATGCTCAAGATAGGCATTTCTCTAGCATCTAGTATGTATTTATTAAACACCTCAATATCACACTTGGAGAAAGTGCTAAAGAAAGCCCTAACCCAAGTATTTGGTGGCATCTTTTCTAGCCATTCAAAAGCTTTCTGGTTAAAGGCCTTAATCTTCTCCATGTTCTCATTCCATCTAACTACTATAGTTGACCTAGCACAAGTCCAGAGTTGGTTCTTTAAGTTCTCACCTTTGAATTGTATCTAGAAATTGGAATATAGGTGTCTGACACAGAACCTGTGTTCAAATTCTAGGAAAACCAGTGCAACAGCTAGTACTACACCCTGTAAATGGACAAGAATAGATTAGCATGAATACTACAGCTGCAAGTTAAGAAGATGTGCAAAAGCTGGTACCTTCTGTTTGTCAGTCATGACAGTCCATGGGTATGTGTTTTCAATGCCTAGGTCTTGTTTCAATGTTTCCAAGAACCACTTCCAAGTAGCCGGAGACTCAACTTCTATAAATCCAAATGCAATTGGATAAATGTAGTCATTTGGATCAATTCCAACTACAGTGAGCATTATCCCTCCATGCTTAGTCTTAAGGTGGCAACCATCTAGGCAAATTATAGGTTTACAACCAGCTAGGAAGCCCCTCTTGCAGGCATCTAAAGAAACATATAAGGATAAGAATAGGTTTTCAGCAAGATTAAGATAGAAAGTGCTCCCTAGATTGCTTCTTCTCAATTCATGTGCATAATCCCACAGCTTATTGTACTGCTCTTCTTCATCACCAAGTATCTGCTTCATAGCTAGTCTCCTGGCCCTAGCAAGTGTAGTTCTTGAGGGTGTCAGATTCCATTCCTTCTGGACTATCCTTGCAAAGTTAGTTAGTGTCATCTTCTTGTCAGCCCAAAATGACTCTAAGTATGTATGAGCAAGCCACCTTGAGGTACATCTCTTCAATGTCCACTTCCTTTGGCAAGTGTGCTGCCCATGATAAGTCTTGATCATCAATCCCTGAGTCCTACTATCACTTGATGTATATAAATTCCAAAGACACCCATCTGCACACATGAGCCTTCAACCTTTTCTTCTCATTCCTGGCCATCTTGATCTCTACCCTCTGCTTCATGCTATATTGTGTGATAGCCTTTCTGAGCATCTCAATAGATTCAAATATCATGCCAACTTTAAAGATGGGATTGTCTATGTCTTCACTTCTGAATGACTTAAACCTTAGACCTTGTCCTTCTTCATCAGATTCTGATAATTCTAGCTCAGATTCATTTGTTGACTCCTCTCCATAACCAGCCAAAGATAAAACCTTTGTCCCCTTCAGTTTGCTACCAACAACCTTCTTGCCCTTACCTTTCTATTGCCCTTTGCTGTCAGTCTCCTCTGTAGCATCCTCATCAACATTGAAATAAAAAATATCATCATCATCTCCCTCTAAATCATAATCACTATCACTGAAATCAAAGTCATCTTCACTGTCACCATCATCTCCATGCACATCATGCTGCACTGAATCTTGCTGCACTAAATCTTCTCCTTCTTCCTTTCCAACAAATCCTCTCTTGGCTGAGCTGATTACTGCGGGCAGTGAAGCAATTGGGTTTGCCACTGTCATCCTAGTTTATGCCAAGCATGCTGTTATCATGATCAAAATAGACAATAAGGTTCTTCACCCTGTCAACAATGCCAGTCATCACCAATGTCTCTGAATCTGACTCAATCACCCTTAGTCCACGATCAAGGTCCATTCTAGGAAGCAACCAGTATATCTTCAGAGTATCTATTTTAGGACATTTCAACTCATCAATAAAATCAAAGAACCACAATGGAGACCAGGTATCTACCTCGTAATTGTCAAACCAGTTCACTTTTCCATCAATGTAAGTGTTATTTGACTCCTGACCAACAAAGAAACCACAGTGGTGTACCTCAACAGTGAACTTGCTATCAACATCGCCTACATTGAACCAAATGATGCTCATTACTACTTGATTTATGAGTTTTAGGCGACACCAGAAACCCTAAACCCTAGCCACCAAAACAAATGAAATTGGTCCACACTAGGAACAAGTACATGCACACCACCACATCCTAAAGGCAATAATAAGAAGGTTTTGAGTTTCGATTGACTAACCGTAGTCCGGCGGTGGTTCCCCTTCCGGTCGTAGGGACGGCGCCATGCCGCAGATTCATCGTAGTTGCGGCGGAAACCTGCACTCCCTAGGTACGTCTCATGGTTGCTCTTCCGCAGAATCTTGCAAAGTCATCGACTTTTGTCTCCGTCGCAAGCCGCCGCGCCCCTAGCACGCTGAACTTGAAGAAGACAGAATGAGATTTTGGAGATTAGCACATGCGGACGAGCCTAGATGCATAATGTCACCTGCGGTCGATATTGAAACAAGCGGCGCACGTGCTGCCACGTCGCCTAGAGGCCGCGCCGGATGGAAAATGGACCTGCGGTGAACAAATTGATAAGTTCAGGGTCCATTATACGTGTTTGCAAGTTCGTGGGACCGAAATGGCACAAGCTTAAAAGTTAAAGGGCCGCCGGTGTATTTCGCTAAAAAAAAAATAATAGCAGGGGTGGGTGTTCATCCGTCGCTGCCGTCGTCAGTCAGAGAGGCGTCGCGCCCGTTGCCGACGCCTCGGTTTTGTCTTCCTCAACGCTGCGAGCAGTTGCTCCAGCCTCATCCGTCGCTGCTGCTGCGGGATCTCGGAGGTTGTCGCTCGCAAGGTCGTCATCGGCGTCGTTGCAAGCTTCTGCGGCCGCACTTCCGGCCGTTGTACGGGGACAAATAAAAGCGGTGGTGGAAGCTTCCCTTTCATCGCTGTTGTCTCGGAAGTTCGGGTCCTTTCGCATCTCCACGGGCTGCCGATGCACTCGTCTGGAGCTGCCTGGTTCTCGCCGCTGCCGAGGGCGGCATACCGGGCTGCTCCGGCGATGCTGTGGTCTCGTGGGACGGTGTTGCTTGTTCCCTGCTCGCCGTTGCAGGCGACTCCGGTGGAGCCATCGATCGGCGCCACTGTCCAGCAGTATACGTGGCAGCAATGGGCCCCACTGTGCTGTACACGCGTCGCTCAATCATGGCCCTACGTTCGGCATGGGGACCTCAGGGTGGCACGTGTCTTCTGTGCTGGAAGCACAAGGCCACTCAAACTTCGTCAGGTTCACACGTGTGTAGCACAGACAGAGCATTATACTCTTCGTTGTTCCGCTCATCTGTTTTCTTGCAGACATAAGCGCATGTTCGGTTGGCTGGTTCGTATCGTTGTTGATTCGTGAAGAAGTACTGTTGGCTGGTTTATGTGAGAGAAAAATACTGTTCCGACTGAAAATTTACGATCATTTACGACAAGCCACAGCCAAACAAACAGGCTGATAGAAGTGGCAATGCATCTACCGGTGTTCGGTTTGACCACCGAGGATCATAGATGCTGGTCCTCAGATTTAACATTAGTACACGCAAAATCAATATCTTGAGTCCAGTGAAGCCTATAACATATTTACGGCTTAAGATATTATATCTTCGAAGACACATGCCGATCAGACAGTCGAAAGATGCGCTGGCTGTGCTATCAGAGTGCGAGAACGAGGACCCTCGATGTTTTTGTCGTGGCCACTTCTCTTGGGCCCTACGTCCCGACGAAAACATCACCTATGTCTTCGTTGAAGTTGAGCGGTTCCTTTGACAATAGCTTGCTCTGTATTCTGGGAATACTTCTCCCACGTTGTTGTAACGTGTTTTAATATATATAATATATATATGTTGTTGTAAAAAAAAAAACGTCCTACCAATTATAAGGTTTCAAAGAAAGACTTTCCATAAGAAAGGAAATGGAGACTGTACATTTGGAGGAAATAAAAAATGTGCTCAGAGCTAAGGGAAACTTTCCTGGGGACACTTCGCTCACTTACGGCCAATCAAGTTTGCCTCGTTTCTGTTCCTCGTCAGAAAGCTTCATTAGAGTTCAGACAAAAAAAGCTTCATTAGATAAGGAGAGGAGCTTCACCCGCTTCAGGTAGAGGGTCACAAGATAAAATATCAACTCTAGTTTAACAATGAGAAGCAAATGTTATCTTTAATAGTGTGTTTGTTGTTAGCTTTTTATTTATCACTATGAACTCTAATTTGTATTTATATTAGCCTAACATTTTATGATTTCTATGTTATGGATTCCTGTGTTCAAACAGTCCAAGTTTTCGATTCCTGTGTTTAGAATCCTATAGTTTTTCACTTTTAGCTTTACTCTATTCCTGCGTTTTCTACCATTCCCGTGTTTTGCATTTCTCAATTCCAAACAGTCCCTAAACTAGGTTCACAAGTTGACGTATTAAAGTTCTTGTTCGAGGAAAAGAGTTGGATGACTCTTCAACAAAGTACATGTAAATTTTACATGTAATTACCCATTAACTGCCTGAACTCCTCCTCAATCCTCAGCTTAGACTTGGTCAAGAGGTTGTTAACTTGATTCAGTACTCCATCACAGCTCTTAAAGTTTTGTTTGAGGAAAAGAAGTGGATGACGCCTTTCAACAGATCCACAGCTTCCAGGAAGCTCTTCGGATCCTCATGTGGGTTCCTCAACGTCAAAGATTCCAGGAAGCTCTTCGGAGGCCTGTTCGTTTGAACTTATCAGTCGGCTTATCAGCTACAATCTATAGTATTTTTCTTATGATCAAACAGTACTGACATGTTAGTAAAAAAAACTGAAAATGTTACAAAAATAATTAACGGCACAAAACTTTCAAAAAATTATCAGCAAGTTCACAAGAAATAGTAATGAATGTACTGTTTGGATAAATCGTTAATGATCTAAGAGTACCGAAAGTGTACCCACTATAACATCTGCTGGAGAAAGTGAATAGCCATTATAAGGCTGTGTTTAGTTGGACGAAATTTGGGAATTCGGCTACTGTAGCACTTGCGTTTTTATTTGGCAATTAGTATTCAATCATGGATTAATTAGGCTTAAAACGTTCGTCTCACGATTTTCAACCAAACTGTGCAATTAGTTTTTTCGTCTACGTTTAATGCTCCATGCACGTATTGCAAGATTCGATGTGATGGCTACTGTAACATTTTTTGAGAAAACTTTTTGAAACTAAACAAGGCCTAACATCTGCTGGAGAAAGTGATGAAGTACTGAACTAGAAAAAGTACATAAGCCGATCAATAACTATCAATGCTAATATAATATATGTCGTTCAAAAAAAACTCAATGCTAATATTACAACAAGAAAACCAACCGGCACTTTGTGTCTACACCAATATGGATAGATCCTCTAGTAATCTAAAAGTGCGAAGATACAAAGCAATAAGTAACAAGAGTAATAAGCTAATCATCAATCATTGGTTGTATTCTTGACATCACAACACCCGATTCAGCTAAACCAATATGGCAACAGTAGGAGCATTCATCCTGTTCTTCGGCACTACTTCAGCAGCACTTTTCAGCGAAGGAACAGTATTTTCCTCTTCCAACAAATAGCATTAGCTTAATTTTATAAATTTTGAAATAAAAAACTTATAACACATATTTTGGACACCAAATGACTTCAAATAAAAAACTTTTAAACTACAAAGTTGTAGATTGTTTTTAGAACTATAACTTTCATATAGATCATGTCAACATCCAAGATTGTTTGGTAATTTTAAATTTCAAATTTCAAAATTTGTGAACTTACAATAATATTTTGGGACTCTAAACAGTTTCAATTCAAAAACATTTCAACTACAAAGTTGTAGATCCCGTCCAGGGCCACAATTTTCATATAAAGTTTTTCTTCAACCAAGCTCATATGAAAAAATTATGAATTGATTTTTGAAAAAGTCAGTGTGTAACGTCAGCGTATAGAGTGGATTAGGCCCAATTTGGACTAAGATGAGACTCAAAACCAAGTTTAGGGTCTGAAATGACATCACTAGCCAAATTTAGGGACCGATGGTGAACACTTTGGAAGTTCATGGATTGGGATGATACCATTGGCCAAGTTTAGGGACCCGCAGATATCAACACTTTGAAAGTTCGAGGATCGGAATGACACATGTGGCCAAGTTTAATTTAAGGACCGGCGATGAACTTTACTCCTCCCTTAGGGTCGTGCATGGTCGTGGCGGGCCTCGTGGAAGGTCAGGTGCACAACAGATAGGTTTGCCCTAGTTCTTCTAGGCTCAGTGTGGAGCAACTGCATCCTTCGCCTGACACAAGAGAGGTACATGGCGAACATTCGGTGGGAAGCGAAGTTGACCTCTGCTGTTTGAGGCCACCGTCACATGATCTCGAGACGGAGGCGTTTGGCCCAATGCGGTTAGAGGCCGGGCTGGTTTCTACCCAACCTAGAAGGTGGGTGGCATGCTTTCAGCACACCTATGTGCATCGCCTCACTTATCCCCACATCACTACCCCTAGGTAGGGAAAGGTCACAGACGCATGTGTCGGATTGGGAGGTTATTTTGCTTAAGTTGCTGAGGCCCAGCGGCGGTATGTCCATAGACGATAAAGGTGACGACAATCAATCTCCACTGGCCGATGTGTCACAGTCTACGCAATTGGAGGCGTGGCTATGCATCCCACTTCAGACCCAGCTGACCTGCAAACTGAAGCTGAGGAGGTCCAAGACACCTTCGATGGTGATGTTTGTGCGCTAGAGTGGGAGGCTGGCAGCTAAAAACATGGCCTCCAACCTGACTGTTCGAGCACAAATATGCGGATGCAAAAGCTGGGGTCGCAAACATGGCACATAGTCCAGACCTTGGGGCTTTGGACAAAATTAAGGCCATCTTTGTTCCACCATTGTCGGCCTCCAAACAGGAGGTCCTTCATGTGCTATTCTCTGCCGACATGGATCCAGTGGCCATGGCGCTGGACTATCACTGGCTTCGAGCATGATACTCCTTAGCTTATTAGTTCAGGGCCTGCGCTTTGGTGCTTGCCACCGTGCTTGTTTTCTCATTATGATCGATACGTAGTTCTTTTGTAATCACAAATGTGTGAGCTTTTGAGTGTCTGGCTCGGTAATCATCAATTGTTGTCCAAGCTTTGTATTGTTAAACTTTAGTTCTGCTTAAAGAAAAATGTGCTTAGGCACGGTCATGAAAAAAACAATATGAGCATTCACATACATAATCATCAACAGACAATCTATCTATGGACCTTTAATGGCTTATGAATTTTATAATTGATGAGGCATGCACCAAAACTAGTCCGTGAGCATTCAATATAAATTTTGGTGCCCTAAGGCTAGTATCAGTGCATAGTTTCATAGCGTTGTTACCAAGACAATGAAACTTAGATGAAACATCCACTCTCAATGCAAAGTTTCATTCCAGAGTTTCATAAACATTTAATTTCATGACTCATAGATAGTTGGTAATCATGCCAAGAGAGTTTTATCTAGATAAAACTCATTTCTTCTCCCTTCTTAAATACACTGCCACATCATCAAAAACCAAAACCAAAACACCGTCCTAGTTCACTAGGGGTTGAGATCATTCTCTAACAGAATTCGAGGGATGGGATCAGTCTCTCACCCGAAGGGCGATCTTGAACTGTGCGAGGATGGTCGATTGATAGGACTCGCTAAGGTTTGTTCCTGATCTTCGATGGGAGTTGGGGATAACTTGGATTTGGGGTGGATCCGACGTTGGCTATCCAACTACAACACCACAAGGGCTGCACCTTAGCAACAAGTACACGATCTCCGATTGGGATGTTCTTGCCGTGCCAAGAACACCTCTGAACCTGCTAGCAATCGAGAACCCCCTCACTCACCTTTTGAATAAAGTTCTGATGTGTTAGCTTGACACATTTCCTTTTCCATTACTTAGCCTTAAGTTTTAAATCTCGGGACGAGATTTCTTTAAGGGGGAAGGGTTGTAACACCTCTGGTGTTTTGACCTAGCACTAAAATTTTACATGTCATCATATGCATTGCAAAGCATTCATAAAGTAGAAAATTTTGAATGCATTCACTAATAAGCTTTATTTCATAATGTTGTTATTTCATGTGATGTGATTCAAAACCCTAAATAAAGATCATGACCACAAGGGTCAAATTTCATGTGATCATGTGAGGCCATGTGTCATTTGACTCAAATAACCCTAATGGGCCATGTTACTGGTCAAAAATCAAAGTTAAAGTAAAAGGAAGACAAATCAAATTTGAATTCAAATTCAAATTATAAAAGTCCTTTTTGCCCCTTTTGACTAATTCAAAATCCATGTGGAATTTGGGGTTGGGGCAAAAAGCAAAGTTGAAGATTATTTTATAAGGATCAACTTTGGTATTCAAAGTTTTTCAAGTTTACATATAAAATTTGGAGTAATTTTGAAATGATTCAAATACTCAAATGCACCCCGAATTCAAATTTCAAAATGGAGGCAGAATTTGAAAATGTTCCTAGAAGCAAAGTTGTAGAGTTTGAAAAATTGAGCAACTTTAATTTTTGGAGATTTTCAACTTCTTTAGAAAAACTGGGAGTAATTTGCAAAATTAAAGCAGTGGCAATTCTGTAAATACTTCAAAATTTGAAAAGCAGCCGGCGCCACCTCTCTGCTTGCCGCCGGCGCCACGCGGTTGTCATCACCGATCAGATTGCGCCGCTTCCTCGCGCTTTGACACGCAGCTGGTGCCGTGGCGGGTCCGTGCGTGCGCTGTCGACGCCGGGCAACCCCTTCCCGGCTATAAATAGCAGCAGCCGTCGCCGTCATCCCCATTTTCCCCTTCTGCTCTGCCCCACCGCCAGCTAGCTCCATCGCTCGCCATAGCCATCGTCGAGCAGTCTCCGCCGTGCCTAGCTATGCCAACGCGATCGCCTCAGTCTTGCGCTTCCCTACGGATTGCTCACGTCGCCTAGGTTGGCCGGAATCGCCCGGCGCAACGTCTTCTTCCCTGAGACCGGCCGGAGCTCCGCCATCATTGCCTCGACGTGGCTAGGCTGTTCCAGACCGTCTTCGTCTTCACCAACCACACCGGCATGATCGTGGTGAGATACTGAACGTGATACTCACTTTGTTTTAGACTCTACTGCGTCGTTGTCGGGGTTACGCCATGAGCCATCGTGCTCGAGCCGCCATGGCCGGCGTGGAGTCTTCTCTGGTGTACCTTCTGCCATTCAAAGGGCGGGGATGAGTTCGTAGGAGTGTGTAGATCATTTGGGTGCGATCTGCCTCGGCGGAGCGTCACCGTCGGTGCATTTTGGGCTGGCCAGTGATGGCAGCGCCGCTGTGACCTATATGGGTCACTGACGAGTGGGGTCGGGCTGTCAGTGAGAAGGAAGGAGAAGAACAGTGATGTTTTGTTATTTTCTGATTTTGAATAGTGCTAAATCTTTGGAAATTTGTAGAAAAATAATCATAGCTCCAAAAATTCTGAAATTTTGTGTGTAGCCTCTGTACATGCTCTAGTATGGTTAAAAAATTTGAAACTTGAAATTTGAATATATTTTTAATGTTCAAATATTCAGTCCATTAATTAATAAATGCAATTTCCATGATTTTTGTAGGCCATTGTATAATTCCAAAAATTATGAAATTTGTTTTGGTACTCTAATTTGTCATGAGGAAGCTTACATAAAATTTTGAGGTCATTTGGAACAAGTTCATTTTTGGGCTTATTTCCAAATTAATTCAAAAATAAATAAAAGCAAACCCTAAGTGTTTGATTAGTGTTTGATCTTGTTTTGGTCATGTTTTGTGACCAGTAGGGTTTCAAGATCCGTAGTGGTCGGAGAATTCACTGTAGTGGTCGGAGAGTTCGCCGTAGTGGTCGGAGAGTTCACCGTAGTGGTCGGAGAATTCGCCGTAGTGGTCGGAAAGTTTGCCGTAGTGGTCGGAGAGTTCACCGAAGTGGTCGGAGAGCTCGCCGAAGTGGTCGATGCTGGAGTGGTCACATCCATTATGAATATGGTTTGGTTAGTTTGGCTTGTAACTATACCATGGAGGAAAGTTGTATTCAAGGTGTTGTTATATTTCATGCACCATGAAAGCATCATGTTTACATTATCATCATGTTGAAGCATATGCTATTATTTCATGTAGAACCCGAGAGTGAAACAATTCTAGTTGAGCAAGTTCTGGAAGAATCCCCGGTTGTCATGGGATTCGATAATTGTGGTACTGATCCGGAACCTGAGATCGTCAACGAAGGCAAGCCCCGGTTTATGCATTAAACCATTACCTTGTTTACTTTGAAAAGTTTATCACCTATGTTACCTATTGCATTAAGTTGATTATTTCAAATGTTACCTACTTGATGCATTGCCTACCTTGTTAATTGTTTACCATCCTTGAAGATGATTTCATTTACAAAGGCGTAGAATGCTTAGTATGCTTTATGGTAGGCTTTCAAAGTAAAAGTTTTATTACAATCAAAGATGGCATACTAGCCAAAGAAAGAAAGATGATAGAATGAACTAGAGACTAGTCGGGTGACTTATCTTGAATGTTGGGTAATGTTGCCAACTATGTCGCTTAAAGGCCACTCATTGTGGATCTTCTGAACGAGACACTTTGTAGTACTGGTCACATACTCCGCTAAGCCTACTTCGGCTAATCCGATACTAAGACGAATGCCCACGCACTGGGAGTGGAGAGATGGTGGGAGTAGCGTGTACCCTCGTGGCTGGAATGTGGCCGGATTTGAGGTGTGCTGTGCTCTCGGGTGGCGTGGAGACAGCTTAGTATAGGAGGATCCGGTAGCAAGGTTGATATATGCAAGATTAAGTTCTACATATGTCGTGTGATAAGGAATCCCCAGCTGGGACTTGAATCAATTCGAATTGACGGTGCTCTACGGATATGGAGACTCGATTCATTACAGAAGCAATGCAGGACTGGTGAATTACTAAAATATGAGAAAAGAATGGAATGAGAAGGAATGGAATATGGGAAATGTAAATTTAGTTGAGTTAGTGAACTAAAAGAACTTAGGGGTAAAACTTGAAATTAGAATGAAGAATAGTAAGCTTTTGGCAAAGAACTTTTGAATCTTGCTACATCCTTACCTTGCCCCAAACCCCTGCTTCTCTAAAGTCTTACACCCAGTTACGTCGGGTTAGTCTTGTTGAGTACCTTTGTACTCATGGTTTGTTAACCCTTGTTGCAGGTGAGTCGCATGCGTAGGCTTGTTTTGGTCCCTGCTGCATGTCTGTGTTTGATGTCAATGACGATGAGGAGTGATGAATGGCCTTTGGACAAGGCACTAGTTTGTATGATAAATAAAGTTAATGTAATATTATCCCGCTACTATGGTTGTATGACACTTATGGTATTGTAAGTTTGAAAACAACTAGTTTGTAAACTATGTTATCTTAAGACTTCTGCTATCTTTTACTCTGATGTATATATTTGAATAAACTGTTGTAATATGCAATGTCTATGATTGGGATCCTATTTGAAAAGAGAATCGTGGATGATTCGGGTTTCTCGAGGACACCCGATAGACCTGTTGAGTTGTTGGGAACTCGTGTACGCTATCCGAGGTCTGTCAAGACAACGATAGGTGCACATGGGCCCGATTTCTCACGAGGTTCTGCCATAGCTGGTATCAGAGCAGTTCCCATCTAAGATCATTGTAGGTTACTTTGGAAAAACCTTCAAATTGATTTGGATCAAAGAAAGTAAACTTGATATTTTAAAGTTCAAATTTCTTTCTTCTCACCTTTGATCTAGCCTCAATCCTGTCTTATTTGAAAGTTTGTGGCGGATAATATGATTAGGTTTGTCCTATGTATTAAAAATCTAGTACTTATGATTATATGAATCTTTTGTACTTAGATTTGTGAGATCGATTCATGCATAATGCTTGAGCATCTTGCATAATAATTCCCCTTAATAGTGGGTGGGTAAGTAATGCCAATCCCATTCTTGCTAACCTCCTTTATCCTCAAGCTATTCTTATAGTCCTACTTTAAATCCTACATTCTTGCTAACCTCTGTTGTTATATTTCATGCACCATGAAAGCATCATGTTTACATTATCATCATGTTGAAGCATATGCTATTATTTCGTGTAGAACCCGAGAGTGAAACAATTCTAGTTGAGCAAGTTCTAGAAGAATCCCCGGTTGTCACGGGATTCGATAATTGTGGAACTGATCCGGAACCTAAGATCGTCAACGAAGGTAAGCCCTGGTTTATGCATTAAACCATTACCTTGTTTACTTTGAAAAGTTTATCACCTATGTTACCTATTGCATTAAGTTGATTATTTCAAGTGTTACCTACTTGATGCATTGCCTACCTTGTTAATTGTTTACCATCTTGAAGATGATTTCATTTACAAAGGCGTAGAATGCTTAGTATGCTTTATGGTAGGCTTTCAAAGTAAAAGTTTCATTACAATCATAGATGGCATACTGGCCAAAGAAAGAAAGATGATAGAATGAACTAGAGACTAGTCGGGTGACTTATCTTGAATGTTGGGTAATGTTGCCGACTATATCGCTTAAAGGCCACTCATTGTGGATCTTCTGAATGAGACACTTTGTAGTACTGGTCACATACTCCGGTAAGCCTACTTCAGCTAATCCGATACTAAGATGAATGCCCACGCACTAGGAGTGGAGAGATGACGGGAGTAGCATGTACCCTCGTGGCTGGAATGTGGCTGGATTTGAGGTGTGCTGTGCTCTCGGGTGGCGTGGAGATGGCTTAGTATAGGAGGATCCGGTAGCGAGGTTGATATATGCAAGATTAAGTTCTACATATGTCATGTGATAAGGAATCCCCAGCTAGGACTTGAATCAATTCGAATTGCCAGTGCTCTGCGGATATGGAGACTCGATTCATTATAGAAGCAATGCAGGACTAGTCAATTACTAAAACATGAGAAAAGAATGGAATGAGAAGGAATGGAATATGGGAAATGTAAATTTAGTTAAGTTATTAACTAAAAGAACTTAGGGGTAAAACTTGAAATTAGAATGAAGAATAGTAAGCTTTTGGCAAAGAACTTTTGAATCTTGCTACATCCTTACCTTGCCCCAAACCCCTGCATCTCTAAAGTCTTACACCTAGTTACGTCGGGTTAGTATTGTTGAGTACCTTTGTACTCAGGGTTTGTTAACCCTTGTTGCAGGTGAGTCGCATGCGTAGGCTTGTTTTGGTCCCTGCTGCATGTCTGTGTTTGATGTCAATGATGATGAGGAGTGATGAATGGCCTTTGGACAAGGCACTAGTTTATATGTTAAATAAAGTTAATGTAATATTATCCTGCTACTATGGTTGTATGACACTTATGGTATTGTAAGTTTGAAAACAACCGGTTTGTAAACTATGTTATCTTAAGACTTCCGCTATCTTTTACTCTGATGTATATATTTGAATAAACTGTTGTAATCTGCAATGTCTATGATTGGGATCCTTTTTGAAAAGAGAATCATGGATGATTCGGGTTTCCCGAGGACACCCGACATACCTGTTGAGTTGTTGGGAACTCGTGTACGCTATCCGAGGTCTATCAGGACAACGATAGGTGCACATGGGCCTGATTTCTTAGGAGGTTCTGCCACAGTATGCTCCCTCACTTTGCTCGTGCTTTTTTCCTTTGCCCCTCTTCTTTTTTTATTTTAGTTCATTCATTCCTTAGAGGCTTGGGAGGTACAAGTCCTAGCCGCACCTTCCTAAGGGGGTGGCGAGCCGAGCCCAGTAGGCCGCCCAGAAGGAGGCGGCAGACGCCCGGAAGAAGAAGAAAACCAAGGAGGTTCAGTGGAAGGAAGAGAAGAAAAAGGAGGTCGCTCGGCGCATGAGGGCCAGGGAACATGCGAGCAACATCGAGTCAAAACTCATGTCGGATGATCCTACGGATCTGGACGACATGGCCTTCTCCAATGAGGAGAGTCAGGAGGTCGTTGTGACCTTGGCGGTGCGTCGTGACCCTACGGCGACGTCTGCTGGCGAGGAGCAGGAGGCCGTGCGGCGCGCGGAGGTTCCTGTGTTGAGGAAGCGTGCGGCTAGCGTGGACGTCATTAGCGAGCGAGTGGTGAAGCAGGCGTGGTCACCGCACCACTCGACAGCGTTGCCAGCTCCGTCGCTGCCTGTGGCGGACGCGGCTGGACAGGCCAGGCGGTCCGAGGGGTGGCCCATCGACTATGCGGTGACAGGACCGGTGCTAATGCCAAAGTTGTGGCCAGAGGAGGCCCCGCCTGCCGTGGTGTGGCTGAATAGTCTGGGCAGTCTGAGGGGCGGACTGGCACTCGGTCGATGCGTGGCTCGCAGTCGGGGGATGCCTCGCCCGCTGCTCTAGTCGGGGAGCCCCGAGCCGGAGGTCGTAGCGACCCGTAGGCCAAGCAGGAGTGGGTTGGGACAACTCTGACCCCATCTAAAGTGAGGAGGTGTAGGTCATGGTCTAGGAGCAGTCCTCGTCCTATGAGTTCGGCGTCGGAGCCTATCTTCATAGTAGTGCCGCTCGCCACTCGGTATGTTTCTTTTTGTTGCTTCTTTGACTTTTGGTGGTTGAGTCTTTTTGGAGTGCGGCTTACCCATGATTTTTGTCAGCAGCCGAGGGACGCTGGGGTTGAGCATCTCCCCAGCCTCCATGCAGGAGGTTTGGAGGCCCACTCTACAGCACGTTGCGGCGAGCGAGGGGGGCAGCAGGGTGGTAGTAGTGAACCCTTCCCTCCCAGGGGTGGTGTCCCCCAGAGCGGCTGCTAGTAACGTGATAGCAGTGGCGACGTTGTTTGGCAGCGATCCTAATGCCGGTGGCGGAGTTAACCCTTGTGGCCCCTCCTCTGCCGGTCAGGGTGGAGGAGACGAGGGGGGTGAGCTCCCCATAGCGCCGGGTGGAGGGCTGCATGCCCCATACCTACCATCGGAGCCAAAGTCACAGGAGGAAAGCATGGTCAGAATAGAGTTGGGATGTCAGGCGGCGTCTCATGCGAACGTGGTGGTGGAGATCCTATCTGACGACGAGGCAGATACCATGGCAGATCTACCGGTGTCGCCGTAGGAGCTGGCGGTGGTCCGGTTGGAGGCTGGGCCCTTTGGTGGTTCATCAAAGGGTGACCAAGAGTGGCCCTTCCCCGAGGACCTGTCAAAGGCGAGGTTTGTCCTCCGGGATTCCCGAGAGCACTAGCTCTAGGAAATTTTTGGCGGACAAGGGCATGCCGTGGTGTCCGAGCTCATCGAGCTATCCATAAAGCTGGAGAGCGCCCGGAAGTAGGCTTAGTTTGCCCAGCAGCTGGTTCAGGTCGACCTATAGCTTGCCGCGGAGGTGGGTTTCTGGTACTTCTCTTTGCCCTTTGAATCTTTCATCGGTTGTTTTTATAACGCCTGTTTTCCATAGGAAATAAGGAAGGTGTCATCCCGCAAGTCTCACTTCCTTCGGGCGGAACATGCCTGGATGGCCAAGCTTCAGTGCTGGGTGGAGTCTGCTTGCCGTGAGTCCCAGGTCCGAGAGGCCGTGGTGGCTGTGGCATGGGTGGAGGAGCAGCGTGCGGTAGAGCGGGTGACTGCTACCGAGCAAGGGCTCGAGGCAGCAAAGGTCCGCTAGGCGGAGATTGAGGCGGGGCTAGGCACGTACTTGGCGAGCACCGAGGTGGTGCTCCAAGAGGCCTTGGAAGCCCTTGAGCCAGAGTGAGCCGCCCTAGAGTCGGCATAGAAGGCCCTAGAGGTGGAGCAAAGGGCCTGGTCGAAGGCGGATCGGGAGGTGCTCACACTCTGGGACCAGGTGATGAGGATGGAGGACACGAGTGCCTGGCTGTGTGAGTAGGTGGCTCGATAGGTAGAGGATCTCTCCACCCTTGAGGCCTCTTGGGTCGGTGCGTACCTTTTTGTTTTCTCATGGTGTTGATTCCTTTTCCCCTAGCCTGTTTCTAAGCTTGTCGCCCTTCTCGCAGAGCTAGGAGAAAAGGTGAAGGCGCCGGAGCGAGACCTGGAGACGACCAAGGCGAACTTTAGTCGTAATGTCAAGGAGCTGGCCAAGTTTTGTGAAGAGCGACGTGGTCTTGAGGGGGAGCTTGGTCAGATTTGCAATGCTACCCAGCTTGTCGTCTCGGAAGTCTTTGGGTCGGCACCAAGTACCGGTGCGCCCGTGGTTCAGCTGGTGGAGGTCCCGGACACGGTCAAGGACCTCATCATGAGCAAGCTGTTTTATGGAGCATCGGGGGTGCTAACCTCGGTGGCGACGTACCACCCAAACCTAGACTTCACCACTATCTACGGCGGGTATGCTAAAGGCCTAAGCATGGAGGACATCCAGTCAATCAGGGTGAGCCTGCTGCCGCACACGCGGTTGGTGTCAGAGCAGGTCTCCGCCGAGTGGGTGATGGATGTTCACTGTCAGGACATGGCTTGAAGCATGCGTGGAGAGGATGCCTCCGAGCTTGCAGATAGCATGGAGCCTGGTTTGGGGGGTAATGTCGCCTCGGCCCTGATCAAGCCAAAAGTCATGCTGCTAGAGAGCGAGCAGCCTGCGCCTTCGTCGGTTGCACCATCAGCAGATGCCGTCGAGTCGGTTTAATGCCTCTTTTAAATACAAGTAGTTAGTAAATGTAAGAAGTTTAAGTTCATGGGGGGGAACCCCTGTGTAAAACATTCGTGTGTGTTTTAATGACTGCAATCGGTTTTTGTTTTTGTGATGGAGTTGCTCTGTTCAGGGAAGCTTGTTCCCTTTGGTTCCTTAGTTCTCCTTAGCATAATTTTGTTTTAAATTTCTTTCTATCTTGTACCTACCCGTTTGTTCCGTAGGTCACAACTTTGCAAGCCTGGGTGGTGGCCCGGGAGGCTCGGCCGGTCGTAGTCGTAGGAAAAGGCGGGGTGCGATCAGTCGGAATGTTCCAAAGCAAAGTTACGTAGGGTAAAACAAAGGAACGAAGTACCCTTTTGTTTAGGTAGGAAGGAGTTTCTTCATACAAAACCAAAAGAGTACTTAAGGTAAAAACAAAAACAAAGGGGTAGTAGAGCCCCCTAGTGGAGCCCCTGAGAGCCCTGAGCCGAAAAGTGTTCGGGTTAGGGTGCTCTTATAGGAGCGTTCACTAAGTAAAGGTAAGACTAAAACTTAGGAAAAGAAGAAAAGACATAGCTGTTCCAAGGTCATTAGAGAGAGCGTTGTTGTCATTGTCCTTCAGTCAGTAGGCTTCTGGTCGGAACCCTTCATGCTCCAGTCATCTAGATCCTTGTCCGCTATGCCCCCTTCTTCGGTCATTGCCTCCTCGCCTTTTCTTCCTTTGGCATGCCGGCCTACCTCAGCAGGCGCCTGAGGAGCTGGCAGTCCTTATAGAGATGGTTGATGGGATAGTTGTGGTTGGTGCATGGGCTCTCCATGAGATCATGGAAGTGGCCTGGAGTGTCTTGCTAGGACTGTGTTCCCGTGTGATCGGCCGCGGTGATCGACGCGAAGTTAGTCGGTTGGCGGCGATCCTTTCTGTTCTTTTTTCCCCTCTGCATGGAGGGGCCCTCGTCTTGATCCTAGCGCTTGGCCTTTCCTTTGTCGTGGCCCCCGTTGAAGCGCGGTAGAAAAGACGCTTGCTGGGGGTGTTGGACAAAGGTCTATGGTTCTAGACTGTCAGGGCTGGGACTCCGGTCAATGTTGCTCATGTCTTGGTTCGACCCAAGCCATGAGTAGATAGGCGGTCGGCACAGGGCGGTCATCAAGTCAAGACAAGGAGCGGTTGTGGCTTCTTGTGCCGCAACCGGTGGTTGAGACGATGACAGGGTGTAGTGCCCCATCTACTGCATCCCTGTTCCCCGGATAGGGAGCGAGGTCACGAGTCGGCGTCGCGATATGGAGTACTCTACCTATTGAACGGCGGTGGTCTCCAATAGTGCCTAGAGGTTCTAGTGGATTGCCCATCCACGAGGGTCGTTCAGCTTGGGCAGGTCACACAGGAGCATTGTCGTGGCGGCAATGTTCTGACTGGCCTGAGCGAACTATGGGGGGTCGGTCCCCTGAACTAGAGCGTTGCACTGGGGCTGGCGGGTGTGACCCTGAGCGTCGCTCGCAGGTCTATGCGCATGAGGCGTAGTGTGGTGCACCGAGCGCATTGGTGCAGTTGGTGGCTGATGTGGCCACTGTCGTCATAGATCCTCCCCGTGCTTACGTGTGAGCTCGAGGTTCTCCATGTGAGGGCTCGGTGGGGTGTGGGTCCAGAAGGACTCTATTACCCCTAGTGGCTGTTCTAGGGTGTCCGTCAAAGCGTATTCCTAGGGCCAACGGTGGCTAGGTGCCACATCACTGATGCTAGAGCCATCGCTCTTGACGTCGTCATCCATGATGTCAAGGAAATAGGTGGGAGCATAGCTCGCCATCCCCATGAACTCAGACATGAGAGGGTGTGGCACTAGCACCTTTAGGAGTCCCTAGGCGTATGCGTCCATGGAAGATGCGAGGCCATAGGGGAACCAACCGTATGGCGGAGCGGGGTTTGAGCAGAGAGTTTGCTCGGAATGAAGCGTGGATGCCGTGTCATCGAAGTCGTGTGTCCCAGAGTCAATGGAGGATGTCCCTCCGACGGGTGCTGGGTCGCGAGCTTCCTCATAGAGGTGGAGTACACCGAGAAGGTCGGCGATGAAGTCTAGCCTCCCAAAGCGGAAGGCCTAGGATGGCTTGAAGATGGGTGGAACCCGCATCCCGGCGGGCGAGAGTGCGGGGAACTCTAGCGAACCAAAGCGAATCATATCGCCCGAGCCCGCCACGACGGGGGTGGCGGAAAAATGGGCCATCCGACGACCAAAAGAGTGTTGAACATACAGCGTCTTGCCCATGGACGGTGCCAACTATCAGTGCAGAAAGTGACCAACTAGTAAATATTTGTAGTTTTGTTGTACGTTGTGATCGGAGGTGGCCTAGCACTCATTGACACAGGATTTATACTGGTTCAGGCAATGTGCCCTACGTCCAGTCAGGGTCGGTCGGTGACTTTATTCCTGAGCCCAGGTGCTCGAAGTTTGTAGTGGGGTTACAAACAAGAAGGAGAAAGGAGGGGGTATACAAGAGGTTCGGATGGCTCCGACCGGAAGGGTTGCGGTCAGAACTTGGTGGTCCTATGGTTGTAAGGGGTTGATGTCGATCTAGTGAGTCTGAGCTTTTTGAAGTTGATCTCCCCTCGTTGGAGGGAGCACATCCCCTTTTATAGATGAAGGGGATGGCTTTTATAGGTGAGAGGGAGAGAGTACAGGTATTTCTAAGCCTTGATGTCTACGGTGATGAAAACTGAATAATGGTTTGAAGCCCCCCAATACTATCGATGTTGCTGTAGGATGTCAGATGTGCACGGGGGGTCAAGCTATCTTCTTTAGGAAGGATGGACGCCGGTACCTGCAAATACTTCTGGATGCCTAGTTGCATGTGAGGAGCCACGCTATGTTCACCCGGTATGGCAAATCCTAGGGCCCATACCATGATCGATGTCCAGAGACATGCAGGGGGGCTTACCATATGGGAGTTTCTAGTGGCCCCTACAATACTTTGTGTCAGGGTGGCTGCAGATCACTATTTCATGCAGAGTATGGTCCCTGGTACAGTGATTTTGACTTGTGAGCCATGCCTTGCCTTTCTCCACACGTCTCCTGGTTCCTTCCAAACAAGAAGCCCCTGATCGGATGACTCTAGTTGGCTCTCAGTGCGTCGGTCAGAGAAGAGCAGTGGGCAGGCTTCCCACGAGCCCCGGTCGTGGGGTTGGAGTCACGGGGTTGGAGTAGGAAGCAGCGTTTTGGGCCAATCCTTCCGATTGGTGAGACTGCTTGGAGACGGCTGGTGCCTGAAGCAAGTGCTCTAGTCAGAGAGGTGGGCCGAAGAAGTTGATGAGCGAGCGCCTGTTCATAAGGGTAGACCTTTCGGTCGATGACCGGACTTCCCTTCTGGCCCGCTACGTTTTACTTTTTTGGGCCGGCCCATGAAATATATGTTGTTTTCCTAGTCCGAGCCCGGGCGTGGAAGATGGTCCTCGAGGGACCCTAGGTTTACGAACCCGACAACTATGTTTCACAAGTCATAGACATGGAGATGTCAAACTAATAATGTGTGCACATGTATGACATGGGGCTAGACTGACCCAACGTGAGATGTTATTATTATATCTATTCACATCATGTACGTTATGTCCTTAGACCTGAGATTGTTGTATGTACTCAAGATATGAAACAACCTACTCAGGGACTATCAAACGCTACTCCATAATAGGGTAGTTATAAAGGTGGTTTTTTGGGTTTGTCGGGAAACATGCTATGAGACATAGACAATCAAGAAGGAATTTGCCCCTCTCTATATGAGAGAGATATCACTAGATCACTCTAATGATTAGATCAAGAAATGCATGGCTGTGCTTGGGTTAAGTGTTAACCTATGAGTTGGACCAAATATCGTGAGGCAAGGGAATAACAAGTATGTGGTTTTGTGGTGGTTCGTCTGATATGATCTTTGCGTACGCATAGGAGTTGACATGCCTTGCTAGAGGCCGCTATCAACTAATGGCCAAGTAGGAGTACTCGGGCCATGTCTATGTGTGCGTGAACCCATAGGGTCGCACGCTTAAGGGGCTGGAAGCCTAATTCAGATTGGATCCGAGTTAGACAAGGCATAGGGTTACTAATGGGCCTACAACTTGGGAGCTCATTAGGGATGCCTACAAATAAGTGGGGTGGGCAACAAGGCTAGGTATTCACGCCATTTTGGCAGCCACCGCCGCCCATCCTACGTCCGCGCCTGTTGCTTCTCGTGGACCTAGCAGTCTGGAGGCGCGATGCTTCCTCCCTGTACATGTGGATACCTCATAACCCGACAGTGTTTCCTTATATTAAAGCCTAGACAAGTGATCGGCTACCGAGTTCTCGACTCCTTTCTTATCTCTTATTTCTATGTCAAATTCTTGGAGTAGGAGAATCCATCAGATCAACCGAGGCTTAGCATCTTTCTTAGTGATGAGGTACTTAAGAGCAGCATGGTCTATATAAATAATTACCTTTGCCCCCACGAAGTAAGATCTAAACTTGTCTATTGCAAAGACAACTGCTAACAACTCTGTTTTAGTGGTAGCATAATTGAGTTGTGGCCTAGACAAGGTTTTGCTTGCATAGGATAGCATAGTGTCTTTTATCCTTTGTTTGGCCTAGAACGGCCCCAACAACAAAGTCGCTAGCATCACATAAGATCTCAAAGGGTAGCTTCTAATCAGGTGGTTGGATGATTGGAGCTAAAATGAGTGCCTTCTTGAGGATTTGAAAAGCTTCTTGGCATTCATTGTTGAAAATAAAAGGTGCATCTTAAGCTAGGAGGCTAGTCAGGGGTCTAGCGATTTAAGAAAAGTTTTTGATGAAACGCCTGTAGAACCCTACATGACCTAGAAAGCTACGAATGCCTTTCACATTTGTGGGAGGTGGAAGCTGTTCAATGACTTCAATCTTTGCTTTATCCACTTCTATCCCACGAGTAGACACCTTATGCCCTCACACTATTCCTTCCTGGACCATAAAGTGTCATTTCTCCTAGTTCAGGACTAAGTGCTTTTCTTCACACCATTGTAAGACTTTATCTAAATTTTCTAGACAATCATTGAAGGTTTTGCCATAGATGGTAAAGTCATCCATGAACACCTCCATGATTTTCTCAATCATGTCAGAAAAAATGGATATCATGCACCGTTGGAAGGAAGCTGGAGCATTGTATAATCTGAACAACATTTGTTAGTATACGTAAGTTCCATACAGACATGTAAAAGTGGTCTTACTTTGGTCATTGGGGTGGATTGGGATTTGGTGATATCCGAAATAACTGTCAAGGAAAGAAAAGAAGGAATGGTTCACGAGGCGTTCTAACATTTTGTCATTGAATGGTGTTGACGGTAGTTATCATCCTTCATAAACCATCAACATAACTTGAATAAATGCATAAAAAGAATCACCAACATAGACTAAAGGATTTAAACTGACAATTTCCATGAGTTTTGGTGAATCGGTGTTTTTAGCAGGGTTATTCTAGAAAATTGGCAAGGGGGAACAAAACATCAAATAAAATCGCACTTATCCATGACAAAAACAACTCCAGAAGGTTCCAAAGGTCACCAGAAGACATCCCCCAAGGCAGACCTTGAGGGGATGATAGGTGGGGCTAGCCGGCCCCACCTATAGGCCCCACAGCCCCCTAGGGCCCACATGTCAGCCCCCGTCACTACGTTGGTTCTCCACTGCCTCCTATATTGCATCTATGTCATTTATTCAAGTCGGTTTGATTTGTGGGCTTAGGATTGATGCTTCAGCCTATATAACTAGCCCCTGCCCCCCCTCTAGAGCATGCTACTACAAGTCAAGATCAGACTAGAAATTAGGGTTTCTAGAGAGAAGAGAATAGAGCTCTAATTCTTCAAAGTTCTAGTATATGCTAGCTAGCAAGGTTCAAGTAGAGTGTGGGCTATTGCTCTGGATTTCGGATCTGTCGTCTGGAGCCTGGTAAAGCCATTGTATCTCTTTATTTATGACTTTGTGCTACTTTAATATTATGTTGCTATCTAGTATGTTCCAAGTTTGCTCTAGTCATATGCTTGATATAGTTGTGATTGATGATGAGTTTATGCATATATTAGCAAAGCGGTTAGCCCAAGATGCGCATGGGTTGAGTGGTCGACATTATACAAACATGGTGCTTAAATATTGTTTACATATGGATGAATACTGCACTCTAGGTTATGTGGTAGATCGCAGACGTGACACTCCCGTTGAGTCCTTTGTAGTCCACTCCATGTTTGTCGAGCAAGTAGAACATGGTTGCGAAGGGAGACAAGCCCTGTTCTTGATCTTCCTTAGTAATGTTCCTTATGCATAGAACCAGAGTTAATTATGCTATAAATGAGAGTGTATATACTTGGGTGTACAAAAGACTTAGTAAATAAGGAATGACTTAGGAATCTTTTGCTCTTACCGAATCTTTTGCTTAGCCATACTACATTTTATGAGTCTTTATTTTTATCTCTAGAATTATTATCAATGCTTCACACTTATCATTTGTTTATCATTTGACTTACCCCCGCCAAAGCATGAGATTAGTTTTATCATAAGTATACATATTTGTCAATATCTCTATGCCAACAATCCCATAGATCCTCCCTATGGATAAAATATAAATAATGATACTCGGTATACTTCCAGGTGAAATGTTACAATGGTATATTATCTGTGCACTTGTGGATACTTTACTTTAATATATAATTTTCTATAAGTTTACAAGTGTCATTAATAATTACCAACTATGCATTTCTGGCATCATGCTTGGGATGATAACTTAGTAAAGAGTGATGCTAAGAAATGTCAACAAGCATTTTTGGCGCTGTTGCCGAGGAGGGGCACATGACTATAGAGAATTGATCAAATAAATACTTATTGATAAAATCATAACAACTCTACTTTAGCAGGCTTACCCTTGTTTGTCGTTGTACATATCTTATACAGGGTATTATAGAATTGGTTGTGATTCACCAACAACTTCCAATCAGAATCAACTAAATCAAAAAGGAAGCTCAACACCAGTTTGTGAAGCTATGGTTGACAAAACTCTACATGAGTTCTCTGCTCTAAGCCCCAAGAACATTCGCACTGGACCAAAACTCAAAACTAACAACCTTGAGTTCGAGCTCAAGCCAATCCTCATCAACATGGTGCAAGCTACCCCATTCAGTGGAAAGACACTTGAAGATGCTAGTGCTCATCTTCAGAATTTTCTGGAGATTAGTAGCACAGTCGTCATCAAGGATGTTGCTCAAGACATCATACTACTTCGCTTGTTTCCATTCTCACTAGTGGGAAAGGCAAAGCAATGGTTCTACACCAACAAATACAACATCAATACATGGGCAAAGTGTTCAAATGCCTTCCTAGAAAAGTTTTCCCAGTAGGCAAGACCAACACCTTAAGAGGAAAGATTTCAAAGTTCCAATAGCAGAAGGGAGAGACCATTCTAGAAGCATGGGAATGTTTCCAAGAATATGTTTCAGATTGTCCTCATCATGGAATGGAAGATTACCAGCTCATGCAAAGTTTCTACCTTGGATTAACTCAGAAAGCTCATGAACAACTTGATGCCACTGTTAGAGGATCATTTATGTCACTCACCCTTGGAAAATCTAAAACTCTTATGGAGAAGATAGCCTCTAATCAAGGCTGGTCTCAATGCAACATTCAATCATGCAATAAGAGTGAAGAAGTACCAAAAAGGTGTGTGCATTGTCAACCAAGATGGATATATTATTGAATTGGCTCGAACAGCGAGCCATTTACAAGAGAGATTGTCAGGCCATTCAAGATGCTTTCAATGCTCAAAACACATCTGGAGAATATTTGGGGGTTGAATTCCATGAATATCAAGAGGATGTAAACATCATTGGCAACAATTCAGGTTCACAACAACAGAGACAAGGATGGAATCAATAACAATGGTCAACTTACCAAGGTAAGTACCCAGGTGACAATTATAATTCTTTTAATCCCAAGCAACCATCCTTAAGGGACTTAATCTTAGAACAAGCTAGGATTAATGAGAATATTTATAAAAAGCTTGCTTTTAATGATAAGGTCCTAGAAAACATAAATATTAAAATTGATAGTTTTTCTTCTGCCATAAAAGACCAACTTAGCTATAATAAAAAGATAGAATCTCAATTAGCCTAGTTGGTCGCTACTCTGCCTTTTGCTACTAATCTTGAAAAGGTCAACGCTATAACCACAAGAGGTGGCAAGTCTACTCATGATCCACCGTATCCGACAAGGACAGGTAAGACACCAGTGGTAATGCAGAAAGAGGAGAAGAGAAACGAGAGCGAGAATTACAACAAGACTTTCATGACACTACCTTCCTACCATTTCCATGCAGAAATCAAAAAGCCAAAATGGATGAGCGGTTTAGTAAGTTTGTGGAGGTAGTTCAAAAATTATATATCAATATTCCTCTACTAGATGCCATATAGGTACCCACCTATGTGAAGTACCTCACGGACATCCTCAACAACAAAAGACCACTGCCCACCACTGAAGTAATCAAGTTAATAGAGGAGTATAGTGTGGCCATACTAAATACATCACCTATCAAGAAGAAGGATCCAGGGTATCCCACTATCAATTGTTCAAACAGAAGCCAGAACTTTGAGAACGAGTTATGCAATCTTGGACACCAATGTTGATGTGTTCAACTAGTCAACTAGTTCAACTAGCCGACCAAGAAGGTCTTCAACAAGTTCAACTAGTCAACACTTACACCAACATCGATGTGTTTGCAACTAGCTGACCAATCGGTCCGCTACCCTACAGGAATTGCCGAGAATATTCTGGTAAAGATACAAAACTTCTTTCTTCCTGTGGATTTTGTAGTACTTGACATGCAGGAGGACATGAAGACACCCCTCATACTTGGGAGACCCTTATTGAGTACTACAAATACGCACATTGATGTCGGAGCTGGAGAAATCAAATTCCATATTAATGGCAAGGAAGATCGATTCGCCTTCAAGCCAAGACCAGAACAATGCTCTAATTTGGAATGGTGTAAGAAACAAGCCAAGACCAGGATGCACCAAAAGAATAAACGCGAATGGAGAAGTCCGGTTCGGTGGACTTAAAATGCCGAACCCTCACCGGGAGGTAACTCGGTAGTTATCTATAATCATTTTTTGCATTATATTTTACTTCGGCATATTTACTTTTCAACACCTACATTATAAAATAAAAAATTCTCATCATGGCATTATAAAAATTCAAGTCCCATGTAAATAATTTTTACAGAACGTAAAAACCCATAAGAAATATTTACCATGGAGGCATAAAAATTTGAAAAATACTATCATTCATCTTCTTATATTTCATAGTTTCATAAAATATTTTTATTGCACATATATATATCTGAATATACGATAGAAATATGGGAGTTGGGACCCACCAACACTAGGGGACCCACCACCATCACCTCCAAAACCACTACCCCTCACTTCTATCTCCACTCAACCACCACTTTCACCTCCATCATCTCTCCACCAGCTATCCTGGTCGTATCACCACTCAAAGAGCACCAAAGGTGTGGTTGTTTTGCTTAAGCGTGAAGTAAAAGGAGCACTAGGAAATGGAGAGGCCATTTGGCCTTAACGTGGGGTTGGTTGGCCTGCTGCTCTCCCCCCTATAAATACCCCCTCCTAGCTACTCAACTCACTCACTCATAGTGCAATCCCAACTTCCCAAGTTCGAATTTCCAATTCTAAATCTCATAGTTAAAAATTCTCTTGGTAGAAGTGGTTTTGGAGTGAGAGAAATGGGTACAAAAGTTTGAGTGAAAGTGTTGCTAAAATCTTGAGTAAGAGAGGTGCTGCTAAAATTTGAGCAAGAAGAGAGGGTTTTAGAGTGGTAGTGCTATCCAAATCAAGAGAGAATATTTAAAAGAATTAGGGTAGAAGTCATGCCAAAATATTGATTAGAAAAATTCTTTAGGAAATCTTGGATGACTAACCCTCTGGACGACCGACTTTTGGATGGCTAACTACTAACATTTTATTCCTATAATCCCGTTCCATGAGTTGTGTTGTCTTTTATCTATTTTGCAGGAAAATGACCAAGATCGTCAGGAAAGCTCAAGCGTGTGGTATCGTTGCGCTCAATGAGAAGTTCATCATCCCGGGCAAGCACCGACATGGAGGTCGATCCTCCATCTC
>NW_027097541.1:0-21547 GCF_019320115.1 Miscanthus floridulus
CAACATATGACCGGTGATCCTCATATGTTCACCTCACTAGATGAAGAAGTAGATGGCCAAGAAAGAATTACATTTGGAGATAATTCAAAGGGCAAAGTCAAAGGAATGGATAAAGTGGCAATATCAAATGATCACTCTATTTCAAATGTGCTATATGTTGCTTCCTTGAGTTTCAACTTGCTATCCGTTGGACAATTGTGTGATCTTGGCTTCCAATACTTGTTTACCGAGAAGGAAGTTGTTGTATCTAAGAAGGATGATGATCAAGTGATATTCAAAGGATTTAGATACAACAACCTATATCTAGTGGATTTCACCTTCGAAGATGCTAACTGGAAGACGTGCTTATTCACCAAAACATCACTTGGGTGGCTATGGCATAGAAGACTTGCTCATGTTGGAATGAGTTCACTCAAGAAGCTTATAAAGAATGAATTGGTGAGAGGGGTTGAAGGATGTGAAATTTAAGAAGGACAAGCTTTGTAGTCATGTCAAGCTGGCAAGCAAGTTGTAAACACTCATCCTACAAAAGCTTTCATGTCAATGACAAGAGTGCTAGAGCTCCTTCACATGGACTTATTTGGACCAACAACTTACAAGAGTTTGGGAGGAAATCTTTATTGTCTTGTGATTGTTGATGACTAGTCAAGATATATTGGTGTTCTTTCTTCATGACAAATCCAAAGTTGCATCATGCTTCAATAAGTTTGCTAAGAGAGCATAAAATGAGTTTGAAGTGAAGCTCAAGAAGATTAAAAGTGATAATGGTAAAGAATTTGATAACACAAACATTGAAGCCTATTGTGATGAAGTTGGAATCAAGCATGAGGTCTCCACAACATACACTCCTCAACAAAATGATGTAGTAGAGAGAAGAACCAGACACTCATTACACTTGCAAGAACAATGCTTGATGAGTACAACACACCCGAAGCTCTATGGGCGGAAGCTATCAACACCGCATGCTATGCATCCAACCGTCTATTCCTTCAAAAGTTTCTTGGTAAGACACCTTATGAGTTGCTCAATGGGAAGAAGCTAGATGTCTCCTTCTTTAGGGTGTTTGGTTGCAAATGCTACATCTACAAGAAGCGGCAACACCTAGGAAAGTTTTAAAGATGTTGTGATATTGGTTTTCTTGTTGGTTACTCATCAAAGTTCAAAGCATATTGAGTATTTAATCATGCCACCGTCTTGGTTGAAGAAACATATGATGTGGAATTTGATAAATCTAATGGCTCCCAAGGAGCACATGAGAATCTTGATGATGTAGGTGATGAACCATTGAGGGAGGCCATGAAGAATATTCCGGTTGGAGACATCAAGCCACAAGATGATGAAGATGATGTACAAGTGATTAATCCACCACCTTCATCAAATGTGTCACAAGATGGTGATAAAGATGGAAGAGTAGAAAATGAAGACACTCATGTCTCCCATGATCAAATGGTGGCACAAGCTCAAGATGTTTATGCACCACAACCTCCCCCTCAAGTGGTTGATAGAAGAAACTCACCTCTACTACAAGCTCATCCACAAGATCTCGTCATAGGGAGTCCATCAAAGGGTGTAATGACTCGATCACGAAAGCTTGCTTCTTTTATTGAACATCACTCTTTTGTCTCTTGTGTTGAACCTAAGAATGTAGAAGAAGCTCTTCAAGATTCCGATTGGATAAATACCATGCATGAAGAGTTGAACAACTTCACCCGCAATGAAGTTTGGACTCTTGAAGAGTGACCACAAGGTGCAAGAGTCATTGGAACAAAGTGGGTGTTCCACAACAAGCAAGATGATCAAGACATTGTTCTGAGGAACAAGGAAAGATTAGTTGCAAAGGGGTTCTCTCAAATTGAAGGGTTGGATTTTGGAGAGACCTTTGCATCGGTTGCAAGACTTGAAGCCATTCATATCCTCCTTATATATGCATCGCATCATGAAATGAAATTATATCAAATAGATGTTAAAAGTGCATTTTTAAATGGCTTTATTAATAAACTAGTCCATGTTGATTAACCTCCCGGGTTTGAAGACCCTAGATATCCTAATCATATTTATAGGTTGTCCAATGCGCTATATGGGCTTAAGCAAGCCCCAAGAGCTTAGTATGAGTGCCTTCGGGATTTCCTTATTAGGAAGGGCTTCACCATTGGGAAGGTCAACACCACGCTATTCACCAAGAAGCTTGATGGAGAGATCTTCATTTGTCAAGTATATGTTGATGATATCATCTTTGGATAATCAAATGAAGATTCTTGCAAAGAGTTTGGTGAATTGATGTCGAAGGAGTTTGAGATGTCTATGATTGGAGAGCTTACATTCTTTCTTGGTTTTTAAGTCAAGCAAATGAGAGAAGGGTTTCATCTCTCAAGAAAAGTACACCAAGGATCTTCTCAAGAGGTTCAATATGGATGAATGTAAGCCAATCAAGACACCAATGCCATCTAATGGGCATCTCGACCTAGATGAGGGAGGTAAAATGATTGATCAAACTCTCTACCATTCTATGATTGGTAGCTTGTTATATTTAACCGCATCTAGGCCTAACATCATGTTTAGTGTATGTATGTGTGCTAGATTTCAAGCTAATCCTAAGGAAGCTCATTTGATTGCCATTAAAAGAATCCTTAGGTATCTTAAGTACACACCAAGCATTGGCCTTTGGTATCCAAAGGAGCTTGATTTGAATTAGTTGGCTATTCAATTCGGATAATGGGTGCAAAGTCGATAGGAAAAGCACATCGGAGGGTGCCATTTGCTTGGTAGATCAATTGTGTCTTGGTCCTCCAAGAAGCAAAATAGTGTGGCTTTGTCCACCGCCGAAGCGGAATACATTGCCGTGGGTGCTTGTTGTGCATAAATACTTTACATGAAGCAACTTTGCTAGACTATGTGTGTAGTTCTAGAAAAGGTACCACTTTTGTGTGACAATGAGAGTGTGGTAAAGCTTGCTAATAATCCGGTTTATACTCTCGCACCAAGCACATAGATATCTGCCATCACTTTCTTAGAGATCATTGCAAAGAATGATATATCATTAGAAGGTGTAAGGACCGAGGATCAATTGGCGGATATCTTCACTAAACAGCTAGATGACAACATTTTGTTGGTTGAGGAATGAGTTCAATGTGCTTGATTTTAGCAACTTCACTAGAAAATGAGCTTGTGTTGTCCCTTGCATTGCATTGTAATATACAACATGTTTAATATTTGGTAATGCATTTAGGGCTTGTCTAACGTGGTTAAGATAACCGCCGAAAAGCGTATGAAGAAGTTTAACCTTAGATCAAACTTGACAAGCAACTAGAATTACTTTCAAGTATTGCATTGCATATGCATGAATGTTGTTTTGTCGTTTCTCTTCAATCACCCTTTTATTGCCTATTTTCTTAAAAAGAATTATAGCCTAAGGCAAAATACTTTGAAAATTTTGAGGGTTTGAGGGAGGTCACTCACATCAATCCAATTGGTGTTATTTGGGTCTTATTGAAGTTGGGACTTGATTGGGAATAGGCAGCACGAAGGAACTTTGAAGATCTGCTAAAAAAGAGTGATCGGACGCTGCACCGGACTCTAGAATCAGCATCCGATCAGTTCACAGGAGGTGAACCATTGCTATAAAGGAGTGACCGGACGCTGAAATAGTTCTTTCCCTGTCCGGTCAGATGACGTCCCTGCAGTCAAGCAAAGAAGAAGATATAAGGATCGATCGGACTTTGGCTACATCCGTCAGTGGTGATCAACGCGTCCAGTCATGACTCGAGGGGTTTTGGACCTCTCTGGAGTCGACTACGTCCGATCAGATGATGTCCGCGCGTTGGTCAAGCAAAGAAGAAGATATAAGGATCGACCGAACTCTAGCTGCATCAGTTAGTGGTGATCGGACGCGTCCGGTCGTGACTTGAGGGGTTTTGGACCTCTCTGGAGTCGACCGGACTCCAGGTGGCACATCCGGTCATTGCCACCGGAGCATCGGTCAATAGAAGTCGTGTGGTTTCTACATTCTTTTCTCTGTTTCCTTTTCAATCATGAGGGGCCACCATATAACGTCACCGCCGATTGACCTAATCCCCCAATCTGCTCGCGCCGACTTTGCCATTTCCTGAGCCGCCGCGCCATGCCCAAGTAGCTGAGCCTGTGCCCATAGCCGTGCCTCCACGCATCTCGCCGTGCCCCTGCTATGCCACCTGACCGCGCGCACCTGCTCCCACCGCCCGCCATCTGCCTACGCACGGGCCTCGCTCCCGCACCACTGTGCCCATGCCTCTGCTCTGCATCGTCGTTCCTGAAATAGCATCGCGTCTGATTCACGCCAAAGCCTGCGCTGACATCACCAGCGCCATGCACCCGAGCCCTTGCACCTTCACGGCCGATCCCGCCGACCAGCGCAACCCTAACCCTAATTGCTGATTGGTGGTGGCCGTGATTCGTTCCTCTTCTCTTCGATCACCGATTCATCAGGTAGTAAGCCCTCGATTCTAATTTCGTACCTATTGCTTGCTTCTTAGGGTTTCGTATCTCTAGATGTATATTGAAATTATTCATATATCCGATCTATTCTAACGTGCAAGTGAGTCGGTGTTTCTAAGGTTACTTTGGCAGTTGACAGTGAACTCGGGGCCAAGCTCACGAGTACGGATCGAGGCCAAGCCTCAGAAGTGTTAGTGACAGTTCGCTCTTGTCCGTGATTGCAGCTTGTTTAGCTTTAGCAATGGCTCGTGTCAAGAATGTCGAGGTGGTCTAGGTGATGATGATCCGAGGCCTCTGCCTCACTTGCCTGCTGATGTGAAAGGCAAGGCGATAAGAAGATCACGTCAAAAAAGCGGAAGTATGCAAATACTGATACAGCGAGAGAAGCAGCAGTGACAGCCACCGTAGAGCGTGTAGAGAGAGGAGGTGATCGGAGTGGAGTTCAGATTGCAGATCAGCTTTCACCAGCACAATGGGCAACCATTGAGCAGGTTGAGCATCATCATGGAGTCCAGCTAGGACTATCATGCTTGAGGGATGATGTGTTACTATAGAGGAGACTCAGCCTCTGGGGGAGCCATAGCAGCAGATAGAGCAGACATAGGAGGCAGAGCAGATCGAGGAGACAGAGCAGGCACCTTAGCCATAGTTATGCTGCTCTAGTCATACTCGTACCTAGGTGACACCGAGGACAGAGACACAGAGGAGGAGTTCTGTCCGCCTCCTAGACCATAGGTCCGCCTCTAGTGACTCATTTAGACTTGAGGGCCGCCACGGGCAAGCAGGTGCAGCAGCTCAGGTTCGTGCCATTCAAGGACTGGTTCCCACCGAGGAGGGATGAGCGTGCTTTAGAGGGGTTCTATACACCACTGCAGGAGGACTTCTACAATGCATATCTTAATAGTGGGGTGGCCTTCAGATCTCAGCGAGTTTGTTCTATTGAGGCCATTGTAGCAGCAGCTGGAGAGCAGATCCACCCTCATCTCTCGTACTTGCCAGGGTATACTGATTTACTTGGATGAACAGGCAGATATGTTCCATCATGGGTCTGAGTTCTATGCTTCATTTATATTAACCCGGGCCACAGGTTTATTCACTTTGCATTTAGAGGCCACGACTACAGGCTGATGAGCTTCAGGATCAGAGAGATACTCATGTTATAGGAGTCACCCATCCGTATTCACAAGGTTTGCTATGGACACACAGAGCCTCCTAGATGCCCTCACAGTGGTCTTGTGCCTCCCACAGATCTCATCCGACCTTGCTTCATAGAGCCATTTGGCGAGGGGCGAGCAGGACACCTAGGGATCTTACTCCTATAGCTAGACTGCTTGATGCTATCATGAGGAGGACTCTGCTACCAAGGATGGGACATTGTGGTAGAACGCCTAATCTAATACCTCCTATGAGTTCTCATCTTCCATTAGACACTAAGCACTCAAGGGAGAACACTAAATTACACAGCTCCGTCGAGCACACCCCAGGGGAGAACCCGAAAATCTACATTTTTGCCATTAGGATCACAAATGAGAGAATAAAGCTTACAACATTTATCCATTCCTTACATCACTTTTAATACAACATCATAGTATAATATTTATTATTTATAACAGCGGAATGTAGTCATATTATCAGAGTTATAAACAATTTAATTGAACAACGGAATATAAACAAGTGATCAGAATTACAGCGGAAATAAATATCTAACCATGACATGATGAAGTATTGATATATAAACTACGATAATAGATTATGACACTTTCATTTATAAAAGCATTTGGTGAGAGTTATTATAAATAAAAACTACGATCGCAGCGTAAAGGAATCCTCGCTGAGCCCACCAGGAGGTATCCACACACAAGGGTCAGCTCTAGAATCCACCTATCACTTGCAACAGGGAAATAAAACCCTGAGTACTTGATTGTACTCGGCAAGATTTACCTGACAGGAGGAAAGAAAAGACTCCAAGAATATGCAAGGCTATCTAGCTTGTGGGTCTATTGCATTTGTAGGAACATTACTAAAAGTGCATCCTTATATTCGATTTTCATTAACACCCGCATTAGTTCATTAGCCAACCATTCTATGTAAGCACCTATACTACTTTCAAGTAGGTGGTAAGCAATTAGAGTTTCCTTCTTCCATCTTTCATCTTTTAGTTATTACTACGGTGCTAGAGATAAGACAAGTCGTACCGACTTGGCGGTGATTCGTGAACCAATGTCCCCAGCTGGGTACCCCAAAAACACATGCCCCGCTTGTACCCAAGGCACAAGCAAGACCAACCCATCACCCTCCTATCCTAGGTGTCCAGGTCCCTATCCAAACTGGGACTCCAAGCCCTCGCCCCTGAGTCCCAGACTTAGTGCGGTGAAAGGACCTCCTAACCCAAAAAAAAAAACCACCAAGACAGTCGATCTGGAAAGAGCCAGATCCACGACAAGAGAGCAACAAGTCTTCCAAGCGCCCATACAAAAGTATGTGCTCTGGGATAATAAATCTGTGACTTGCCTAGTGTCTTATGCAACGGCTAGTCCTTAACCAACACAGATAAGGAAAGCAGTGTAACCAAGCTATGCCCTATGTCCGCGACGACACAACCTCTTACACCCACCAATACCCAAACCATATCCCTGCTCGGTCACCATTTTTCCTTTCCACCATTCATATTTTCCAAGTGATAATAATACAGTAATATATTTCCTATCTCTCGCGAGTGACAAGAAATCACTCGACTTCTACCAGAGTCCTGTAGCAAAGCATTCTACATGATCATGTAATACTAGTAAGACTCATAGGATAAAGATATATATGCAAGTGGGTTTCATTCAACTCCTTAAACTTAATGCATAAATATAATTTAAACTGCAGAAAAGTAGGTTTTATGCACCAGGGCTTGCCTGGGTAAGATATATTAAAAAGTTAGTATCTGCATCTTCAGATCATCCACCATCAACTGAATAGAAAGCCCATTGCATCATCTCCTAGAGAGAATACCATTACACCATCTTCGGATCCCAATCATCCTTCAATTGATCCGTTCCTCCATCATCGTACCTATATGATATGCATTGATGCAAATGCATAGATGTAAATAATCAACGATAGCCAAAACGCTTAGAAACCCGATCACGCCTCACAAGCTAACGAGCTCGTTCTAATGATATTCGTACTTAGGCTACATATCCATGTTGTCAAATCAGGCATTACTTCCCAACCAAAGTTTTAGTTATATAACCCAAGTTGTTTCTTTATTCCATTCTATCAATTTAATCTTTATTCGAAATATGACATCATTATCTATCTAGAAAACTAATTATCCTAGAGCTACAACAATTACAATGAGTACCTAGTATTGCTAGGAACCTCCTGTAGAAATTTCAGATCCAACACTATCACCAATTTATCACAATAATTTCTACAAGTTTATATTTTTACAATATTAAGTACCTTAAATTAATTATATAGCTTTCAAGAATATTATCAAACTTATGAACAAATATACTAATAGGTAGATCATGATTTTAGGAGACTAACAAAATTGGTTTTACAATTTTTGGGTTCCTATACCATTTTATATTGAGTTTACAATTTAACTTGAAACCTATATTAGAAGATCATTTAGAAAAATGGAAAGACCGGCGGCAACCAAATTGGCCTAGTGGGCGCGGCGCGAACGGCGGCCCAGGCGCGCAGGCATAAGCGGCCCAGCAACTGCGCGTGCGACCTGCTAGCCAAACGCGGCCCAGCAGCACGATAAGGGATGTGGCGGCCCAGGTGGATGGGTGCACGCGTGGTCCATAGAAGTCGGCCCACGCAAACGTGTGGCCCAGTCGGGGCACGTGCTTTTGCAGAAAAGACCCTCGGTTTTAACTAATCAACCTATGATCTAGCTCACTATTCAAACGAGTCATGTATTTTGCAATAAGGGTCCTATATTAAACTTCTACTTGGATTCATACCCTTCTCACCTTCCTTCCTTTCCCAGGAGCAGAGGATGGTCCAGCCGATGGACATGGCGATAAGGTGTTGCAGCCGTCCCGGAAGGGGAGCGGCGCGGGGCAATATGGGCCCAAGCGCATGGCCAAGGGCACGCACGTGCTCGCAAGGAGGAAGGCGTGGGCTGGGGCAGGACACAGCACGGCGGCGTGACCATGGGCGCCTCGGGGTGGCTGTGGACACAGCGGCCGGTGACTGGCCATGGCGAGCGCTGTGGAGGAGCAGCACGCTCGAGATTCACCCTGGCGGTAGTGGGGGCGCCGGTGCTAGAGGTGGAGCGTCGTGGAGCCGCTGGTCTGGCGCGGAGTGGCACGTGGCCATGACCGGGCATAGGCACACTGTGGGGCAGCGTAGCAGGCAACGCTAGGGAGAGGCTACGGCCCTGAGCGAGGAAGGGAGGTGCAGTGCGGCAGCGCATGACCCCAGCAGATGTACAGTAGGGCAGCGCCTCGGCTTCGGTGCGGACGGCACGGGAGGGCGGCCTAGTCCGCTGTGGGGAGCAGAAGCGCAGTTGTGCCGGTGCGTATAGCGTGCGTACACGAGGGCAGGAGGCAAAGCCGACGATGGAGGCGCTGTTGTAGGATGTAGCACGGCGAGTAGGGAGCTTCATAGGGCATGGCGTGGGATCCGAGTGCACCTGTGCGTAATAGCCGGTGATGGGTAGGCCCCCTTTGGCACCGAGCGAACCTAGCGCCGTGGCCCAACGCTGCTAGGCATGGTAGGAGCCATGGAGGCAGGACCCCGTGGCTGCTGCAGCACGGCCGGGCTAACAACGGCGGAGACACAGTGGGGCCGGGGGCAGTGGATGAGCAGCGCGTGCGCTAGGGCGCCTTGATGGCAACAGAGTATGGGGGCTTTAGCTTTGTAAGGTGATGGGCGCTGGTGCACGCGGTCGAGGTGCCACTGTGAGAGAGCAAGTGAGCGGAACTTAGAACGCCTGCCTTCGGCAGCAGAGAAGAAAAAAAAAGGAGGAAACAATGGAAAAGCACGGCCGCATCCAACAGAGACAAACAAAGTAGGCCGAGACAAGCAAGACAGGCAAGGCAAGCAAGGTCAGAGAGCAGAGAGCAAGTGACCAGTGGAGCTGGACGGCTCGACAAAGCAGAGGTGACAAGGACAAGCAAGGATAGACCGCGGTAGCAGAGACAAGACAAGAGACGCAGGGTGAAGCGACAGAACTGGCAGTGTGGGAGGGAAAACAAGCAGAACAGTACATGGCAGCAACACTATCGTTATTATTTTAGCTCTTAAATATTCATTTACCAAGCCAACTATTTATATTTTCAAACATGGCTAAAGCACTAAAGTTTGTTACTCGATATTTTAACTACAACCAAAATCATGCTCCGAATTTTACTTAAGTACTATATACCAGTCGTATCGTATTTTTGTTTATAAAATTGTTTTCATGTTCAATCCAACAGAAAAAGCCATTCACCATTTATTTACTAGAATCTTTATCAGACATTCCTAAATATTTCTATGCACTACGTAAGTTAACTTGAGCGTTTATTTGAGTCCACGAAACTAAGTCACACAGGATTCACTTATCATCTCAAGTATGTTTTAAATTAAAAACCTGAGAACTCGTTTCCAAAATTTTACTTAGGCCTAAATCGCGGTGCTAAACGAGCTCGTAACACCAGGAGTGTTACAACCAACCCCCCTTAAAAAGAATCTCGTCCCGAGATTCGAAACAAGAACCAGAAGAGGGAACACGCGATTACATTACATAGATCAGGGATTACATGAAGATTACACGACTTTGAATACTAAACCACACGGGGATCTAGGGATACATGGTCAAGAGCAACCTAGTACAACCAAGACTTAATCCAGAAGTCGAGATAGACGAGGACAATGGAGAAATGACAAGATAATGATTATCCAAAACATGGCGTAGCACCAACTGATCCAGAATCAGGACTCCCAGAACTCAAACATTGTGAACCCTAAGACCAACTAACCAAGGAAACTTGAACTTCTTCGGAAAGCAGATCCTTCTTCTCAAATTACACCATCACCTCAAACTGACGAACCTAGTTCCTCAGATGACGACTAGATCTCTTAGCTCTACACCGAATGCGAGGGAAATGAGGATGGAGAAGAAGAGCAAGGACCAAGGGTATTTTATAGAAGTGAATGAAGGTGGGGCGTAGCACACCGGAAGTGGAGGCGGAGTGGATGGAATACACAGATGGTTCATGCTGTGGGGTAAACACAGCCATGGTGCGCTCCCTACACAAGTGAACGAATGGGAAATAAAGAAGAGGAGATAAGAGAGTGCGCTCGACGAGGGAGGCATGCGGGCGGTCATTTTCCCAAAAGAAGAAAGAAAGGAGGGTGAAGAGGGAAGGGGGGGTCTGGTACGAGGGATGAGATGTGAGAGTCGAGAGCCGACCAGATGCTGGGAAAAGGAGAAACGCACAGTGCACAAATACAGCGAGTGTGGCATGATGCCGCGACCACGCGAGAACGGGGAGCTAAGGACCCGATATAGACAGCGTTCGCAAGGCACACAGCGAAACGACCCAACATGCGTAGCACGGTCAACTAAACACCGAGCTTGGGACATGACACCCACTTAGGCTTTTACAATTACTCCCGACTATCCAAGGCTAACTACCTTTACTACTCTTCTTTTTCTTTCCTTTACTCGACCACATCCGTCTTTCATGTAGATTGAGACCATGTCATACTTTCTTCCCCCAAAACCACCTCCTCTTGCTTACCTTGCAAGAACACTATCTCATCAACCCATTGTGGATTTCTCGTTTAAACATCTGAACATTTCCAAGGAAATTATTTGTAGCAAAAGTGGTATGGCGGTGTAACTTGGTAAAGGTACTTGGTCAACAACCTCGATACCAGCACATGCCGAGTAGCGTCACTATGTGGCAGCTTTTCCACAGGGAGCCCTCGGTTTCATTGTGGCACCATAAGCTATTAACCAAGCAACTACTACCAACTTACACGCCATGAAGGCAATGGGGTTATAGACCACAGAATAAGGGGAGTATTGCAAGGGAAAAATTAAAACAACAAAGGTTCCCTTCACAACAAGGGACAAGGAATTCAAATCCAACGTCGGATTTGTTTTAAAGAGATTCAAGCGTTCTACTGGGACATCCACAATTAGTCGATATAGTGTCCTATGTTATCCAATCATGGCTGGTCTGCTGGTATCCGAAGGGTAACTTCTCTTGTAACCTACTTAACATTGCCCTTGAAAACTTTAAGCACGTCTAACAAAACTTAAGGTAGATGAATGCAATAAACACATCAAATTTAATAAAATGCATATTCCAATGGTCTTATATGGGTGCAACGTATAGGCATTCAGTCTCCCATTCTTGGTACATCATTCACCTTCCCTATGTTGGACGATCCCAACAACTACGGACGACAACAACAACAAGAGTACAATGCTGGAGGACAGCAATGAAAAGCACTACTACTACAGGTACAACATTCCAAGGCAACTAAGCTACTCTAGCCACGCATCTTCATTCCCGGGCATAGCGGATTCTTCCACCGCCCTGGCTATGGATCTGCATGTTCTCGTGGCAATGGCTGAGTGAGAGGAATCAAGGGTTCTGCTTCTAACACTTCCGAAGGTGGAGGTGCTGGCGGCACTACAACATCGGTTCTCCTTCTTTCTGGTGGGTGGATAGGGATCCCTTCCAAGAGGGGCATCCTACCTTTCAGCAGCTAGCATCCTCCACTTGGCCCTGGTGAAAAGATAGGCTTCACGCAGCTGATGGACATGCCGATCTTCAGCCTCCTTCAAAGCTTCCGACATGGTAGTCTCCTGGGTCCCAACAGCTGCAGCACTGGCATGCACTTCCGCGAGCTGCACTTGGAGCATCCGGGTGAAGATCTCGCCTTCCTTAGCTCGCCGGAGGTAGATCCACAGTTCCAAGGCTTGCCGGTCATACTGCTCATCCAGAGCAAGCAGGTACGTGGTTAAGTGCACCACGATAGGACAATCTTCTTGCGCATCTCGCCCTTGCAAGGCCTCCATGCGAACCCTCCATGCCCGCTAATTCTTGTCCAAGGGGGGAAAGAACCTCATGGGGTACGGGAAATGGGCTCCTCATAGATCTGGCAGATGTGCCACAAGGCTTTGTAGGCACACAACCTGGTAAGTGTCAATGAAGCTAAACCCGATTGCAGTCATACTTCAGGCTTCAGTGAGGTCGGGGAACTCCTCACTCTTCCCTATGTAGATGGTAACCTCACACCGCTCGGTGCCATGCTCCTCATACTCATGGCCCTCATACTCGGGATGATCTTTGACTCTGAGCTTTTTGCAGGGTGGCATGCAGGATTTTGAGAAAACCCTCAACGTTCAGGCAGTAACTACTAACCTAGGCTCCTGCCATTTCTAGCGGTGGTGGTGAGGAAGGCTGAGCAAAAAGCTAGCTCAAAGGAAAAGCTAAGTGAGCTAAAGTGCGTCGAGTGGTGGTACCAATGGCTAAGCTAGGCTCTACTTATAAAGGCGGAGCGTTCAGTGGTCCTGACGTGGTTCACCAAGGTTTCCTGCGCGGGATCACTATGAACGAATCGACCAAATCCTGCGCGTTCGAGGTGAGTGACGTGCGATGCCATTACTGACTGGTACGACTGCAGGGCAAGGGTCTGACAAGAGCACAAAAAGGGGTACGGGGAGACGTGGGTCACGACCGGCATGAACCATGGGCGAATGCGGAGTACGAAGCCATAATGCAGACCTAACTCAGGAACAGGAACAAGTTAGTCGTGCACAATACAACACGTGTGACACCTGTGGATGGCGTATCTGCAAGCAATACAGATGCTACAATGCATAACATGATATGCATGAATGCACGTCCTATACGCCTTCCACTGTTGCCAACATATAGGGCAACCGTTCTCAGATTTTTGGCACATCGTTCTCTCCTTATAGCTAGTCGATACTATCGGACTATGCTCGGGTCAGTGTACCTGCAAAAAAATTGATTAAGTCTCTAAGTCAGCAGAGTGACATCTATCCTGGATACATAACCATATAATAGGGCTACTTATATAACTTCGCAGTTGAACGCCCTAACTTTTTGCAAAAATAGGTTGTCAAATTTTAGTTTAGAAAAGGTTTTGAAGCTTTATTTTCTCATTTATGCTCTGATACCACCTGTGGCAGAACTGCCTAATCTAATGCCTCTGAGAGTGCTCGTCTTCCATTAGACACTAAGCACTCAAGGGAGAACACTAAATTACACAGCTCCATCGGGCATACCCCAGGGGAGAACCCAAAAATCCACATTTTTACCATCAGGATCACAAATGAGAGAATAAAGATTACAATATTTATCCATTCCTTACATCACTTTTAATACAACATCATAATATAATATTTATTATTTATAGTAGCAGTGGAATGTAGTCATATTATCAGAGTTATAAACAATTTAATTGAACATCGGAATATAAACAGGTAATCAGAATTACAGCGGAAATAAATATCTAACCATGACATGATGAAGTATTGATATATAAACTATAACAACAGATTATGACACTTTAATTTATAAAAGCTTTGGTGAGAGTTAAAAATAAAAACTACGATCGCAGCGTAAAGGAATCATCGCTGAGCCCACCAGAAGGTATCCACACACAAGGGTCAGCTCTAGCATCCACCTATCACCTACAACAGGGAGAATAAAACCCTGAGTACTCAATTGTACTCAACAAGATTTACCCGACAGGAGGAAAGAAAAGACTCCAAGGATATGCAAGGCTATCTAACTTGTGGGTCTATTGCATTTGCAGGAACATTACTAAAAGTGCATCCTTATATTCGATTTTCATTAACAGCCACATTAATTCATTAACCAACCATGCTATGTAAGCACTTGTACTACTTTCAAGCAGGTGGTAAGCAATCAGATTTCCATCTTTCATCTTTCAATTATTACTGCGGTGCTAGAGGTAAGACAAGTCGTACTGACTCAACGGTGATTCGCGAACCAATGTCCCTAGCTGGGTACCCTAAAACACATGCCCCGCTTGTACCCAAGGCACAAGCAGGACCAACCCATCACCCTCCTGTCCTGGGTGTCCAGGTCCCTGTCCAAACTGGGACAACACGGGCCCAGGCACACGACCGAGGGCACGCATGTGCTCGTGAGGAGGAAGGCGCGGGCCGAGGCGAGGCACAGTACGGCGGCGTGACCATGGGCACCTCAGGGTGGTTGCAGACATGGCGATCGACGACTGGCCATGGCGAGCACTGTGGAGGAGCAGCACGCTCGAGGTTCACCCTAGCGGCAGCGGGGGCGCCGGCGCTAGAGGTGGAGCGCCGTGGAGCCGCCGGTCCGGCGTGGAGTGGCGTGTGGCCATGACCGAGCATGGGCATGCTGTGGGGCAGCGCAGTAGGCAACTCCAGTGAGAGGCTGTGGTCCTGAGCGAGGAAGGGAGGTGCAGCGCGGTGGCGCATGACCCCGACGGATGTACAGCAGGGCAGCGCCTTGGCTTCGGTGTGGACGGCGTGGGAGGGGTGGCCTGGTCCACATCAGGGAGCGGAAGCGCGGTTGCATCGGTGCATAGAGCACGCATATGCGAGGGTAGGAGGCAAAGCCAATGATGGAGGTGCCGCGGGACGCGGCACAGCGAGCAGGGAGCTTCATAGGGCATGACGTGGGATCCGGGCGCACCTACGTGCGACAGCTGGCGACGGGCAGGCCCCCTTCGGCACCAGGCAAACCTAGCGTCGTGGCCTAGCACTGCAGAGCACGGTAGGAGCCGTGGAGGCGGGACCCCGCGGCAGCAGCAACACGGCCGGGCTGATGACGGTGGAGACACGATGGGGCCCGGGGCAGCAGATGAGCAGCGCGTGTGTTAGGATGCCTCGGCGGCAGCAGAGTACGGGGGCTTCAGCTTTGCAAGGTGATGGGCACTGGTGCACGTGGTCGAGGTGCCGCTATGAGAGAGCAAGCGAGCGGACCTTGGAACGCCTGCCTTCGGCAATAGAGAAGAAAAAAGAAAGGAGGAAACAACGGAAAGCTCGGCCGCGTCCGACAGAGACAAACAAAGTTGGCCGAGAAAAGCAAGACAGGCAAGGCAAGCAAGGTCAGAGAGCAGAGAGCAAGTGAGCAGTGGAGCTGGACGGCTCGGCGAAGCAGAGGCGACAAGGACAAGCAAGGACAGACCACAGCAGCAGAGACAAAACAAGAGACGCAGGGTGAAGCGACGGAACTGACAGTGAGGGAGGGAAAACAAGTAGAGCAGTACACAGCAGCAGCACTATCATTATTATTTCAGTTCTCAAATATTCATTTACCAAGCCGACTATTTATATTTTCAAACACGGCTAAAGCATTAAAGTTTGTTACTCGACATTTTAACTGCAACCAAAATCATGCTCAGAATTTTACTTAAGTATATACCAGTCGTATCATATTTTTGTTTATAAAAATTGTTTTCATGTTCAATCCAACAGAACAAGGCATTCGCCATTTACTTACTTGAATCGTTATTGGACATTCCTAAATATTTCTATGCACTGCATAAGTTAACTTGAGCGTTTATTTGAGTCCACGAAACTAAGTCACACAGGATTCACTTATCGCCTCAAGTACGTTTTAAATTAAAAACCCAAGAACTCATCTTGAAAATTTTACTTAGGCCTAAATCGCGTGCTAAATGAGCTCGTAACATAGGGGTGTTACAGATATCGCGAGGGATTGACTTGCATTCAGTTGTGGCTACTGAACACCCTGATGCAGCCCAGTGTTTGATGTATGGGATGTCATTCTTTCTGAAATGGAGGATACCCTTGTAGAGGGATTCAGATGTCACAGGCAGCTGTCGTATGCTCACTGGATTACATTTCTAATTCACAGGGCAGTCACAGTGAGGCCTCCTAAGATGTTTGCAGAGTATTCAGGAGCTACTACAGAGTTCCCAGCTTATAACATAACTCAGATGCTCCGCCACAGTGCAGTGAGGACACCTAGCCAGCCAAGCCATCGCCTAGAGGTGCCAGAGTCTGCAGCCCAGCAGGATGAGACTATCAGGGGTATTGCAGCGATAGAGGAGGAGCAGCTAGATGCTCAGTAGGAGGGTATGGTCGAGAGCGACCCTAGTGATAGTATAGATGATAACTACCAGGATATCTCTCGGATGCCTCCACGACGACATGATGGTGAGGCCAGTGGCTCCAGCTCAGCTCCACCGGCACCACAGACAGACCCCGCTCTACTTGCTATTCTTGAGCAGATGAGGTAGGATCAGGCTCGCCAGGCCTAGGAGAACCGCAGCTATATTTGCACAGTTTTAGACCAGACAGGACGAGTTCCAGCGTTAGCAGCAGGCTATGCAGTAGCAGCAGCTCCTCATGCAGCAGTTACTTGGATTCATGCAGCATGTTGTGACTGCTATTGGGGCTCCACCGCCACAGCTTACACCTCAGCTCGGCCATCCTACCACCACTTCACAGACTCCAGTTGTAGCCCAGTGGGCTTCAGAGTCAGGGATAGCCAGCAACTCAGTTTGCTTCACCTATAGAGCAAGAGTCCTAGTGGTTTGCCTCACTAGTGATAGCCTAGGGTCCGCAATTCACACCGCTTCATACAGGCTTCACACCGGCTCAGACTTCGCCGATGCTTGTGACAGATACCCCAGTTTCTAGGAGCCTTGGTGCTACCTTCAATGAGTTGACAGGGCACCCGACACCGCCAGATCTACATATCCCTCGTCCTTCCATAGTTGCTCCTATTACTGGGACTACAGAGACTCTCCCTTATCAGTTGCATCATCAGAGTCGCCTGCTTCAGTGATACCTGTAGAGTCACAGGCCGCACCAGTCCTAGATCCGACCTAGACCGCTTCAGCGTCACTTCCAGCGATAGAGGGTCAGACTGCTTAGAGCTCAGGATCAGATGATGATGCTGCCCAGTTCCAGATCGCTCATCGCACCTCAGCGCCCGACTCGTCCGCTGCAGCCCTGCGACCGATCCTTAGGTTTTGGTGTTTGACACCAAAGGGGGAGAGGGATCGAATATGATAAACTTAGGGGGAGCGATATATCTAGGGGAGCTTATCTATTATATTTGGCTTTTTATGTGTGACTCTATTATGATATATCTAGGGGGAGCTTATCTATTATATTTGGCTTTTTATGTGTGATACTCTATTATGCATTCATGTTTACTTTCATGCATTGAACTAAATAAGTGTGATCGTGATATTTATGTGATAGTGATATATATGTGATATGTGACATGTGTGCTCTCTACTTTGATCTTTATATATGTCATGTCACTTGGTTGTGCTCATTTGCTTTGCTTCCGCGTTTTACTCCGATGCAAATGAGTTTTATTTCTTGTACTCATGCTTATTTTATATCTATTGAGTATATCATGTTGGCTTGGGTCATATAAGCTTGGCTAACTCTTTTGTTCTTATTGTCAAAAGCTTATATGAAACAAGCATGTTGAAAACCTCATCTCTTTTACATACTCGAGGTTGTATTATCATCAATCACCAAAAAGGGGGAGATTGAAAGCATTTAGGCCCCTAGTTGGGTTTCGGTGATTAATGACAATACGAGATTACTGTGACTAGTGTGTGTTTTGTAGATGCAATTAAGTTAGGTCATGGTAATGGCAATTGATTGGGCAATCATGGTTGTCATGCCCCTACGATGGAAATCATTTTGGTTTTCAAAGGATGGACGACAAGGTTAAGATGGACTAGTTCTAAGTGTTGTTTGGTGTTGAAGAGACACTTAGAGTAGTTTATGACTTTGTTTTTCCTTTGGCCATACTATTAAGGGGGGTATGGACTAGTAGCTTGACCTAGGTGAGTCTAGTGGGTTAGGTGTGGTGCACACTTGTCAAATCTAGCACTAGGTAGCTCCTAAACAGCCCTTAGATCAATTGGAGCAAACTTCATTCACATATGATTGCGAGTTGGAAGTGAATAGAGGGTCAAATATTGACCGGACGCTAGTTCTAGTGTGACCGGACGCTAGTGCAGAGTCCGGTCAATTATTTGATCAAGGTGAAGTCGTCTGGATACGACCGGACACTGAGTGGAATGTGACCAGACACTGGGTGCCAGAGTCTGGTCAACTCCAGTAAGGTTCTAGAGAGGGAGAATCCTGATCGGACGCGGACGCTGGTCAGGTTCCGGCTACTGACTGGAAGCTGAGCAGCAAAAGTGACCGGACACTGGGTGCCAGAGTTCGGTCAACATCAGTAAGGTTCTATAGAGCAGTTTTTGTGACGGGACGTGTCCGGTCAGTGCTGATCGGACGCTGGTTAGTGTCCGTCACAACTTAACTGCTCGGTGGCGGGAAGAACTAACCGGAGCGTCCGGTCCCCCGCAGAGGCACATAACGGTTTGTTTTGAATGAGGGGTTATAAATACTTTCTCTATTCACTCAAGGGATCACTTTTGCTCATTTCAACAGCTGAGAAACACCCTTGAGAGTGCCAAGGAGAACAAGTCCTAGTGAGATGATTAAGATTTGAGAATCCAAGAGAGAGGCCTCATTAGTGAAAAGAGAGTAGCAAGTGTGTATCCACCCTTCTCATTAGGCTTGTTGTGTCAAGTGAGAGTTCTTGCTTGTTACTCTTGGTGATCGCCATCACCTAGACGGCTTGGTGGTGATTGGGAGTTTGTTGATCATCCGACGGAGCTTGTGGATGACCCAACTCAAGTTGTGAGCGGTTGTGGGTGATTCACCGCGACGGAGTGTCGAAGAATCAACCCGTAGAGAGCACTTGATCCTTGCGCGGATCAAGGGGGAGCTACACCCTTGCGCGGGTGCTCCAACGAGGACTAGTGGGGAGTGGGGTGATTCACCGCGACGGAGTGTCGAAGAATCAACCCGTAGAGAGCACTTGATCCTTGCGCGGATCAAGGGGAGCTACACCCTTGCGCGGGTGCTCCAACGAGGACTAGTGGGGAGTGGTGACTCTCCGATACCTCGGCAAAACATCGCCGCGTTCCTCCTCTATACTTTAAGCATTTACTTTGAGCAATTCAATTCTTGTCTTTACATTCATAGAATTGTCATGCTAGAGTAGGATTGGAACTTAGGTTGTAAAACTTTTGTGCGGTAGAACATTAGAAACACATTCTAGGCACAAGGGGTGAAGTGGGCTAAATGTAGGGTTTAATTATTACAAAGAATTTTAGAATTAGCCTAATTCACCCCCCCCCCCTTCTTGGCCATCTTGATCCTTTCAGTAGCCACCAAGAAAAATTATTCATTTTTAGTCATTCTCTTAACCACTAATATAAATAATATAATGGACTCATTGTAGGCTAGTTAGTTAATTAGACATTTCATTTTATAGCCACATATGCTCCCTTGACATGTCTGTTGAATGAAATACAGTTTTCTTGGTACATTAATCCAACAAAAGATATAGGTTTGAGTTGTTATTAGAGAATGCATATTGGCACTTAGGTTGAGATGTCTAGTTAGTTTAAAGCTAACATGCAACATACTAATATCGGATGAAAACAAAGTTTATATCAAGGTCATTGCAGAGCTGAAGAGATCTACAACTTTATAATCGATGATATTTTCATTTGAAATCATTTAGAGTCACCAGTACTATATATCCTTGGGGATCATCAACATATATCCTAGGTCCTTGGCGGTTATTGGTAATTTACTTGGCGGTCATCAACCTCAAGAAAATATATATCCTTTAGGGGTTATATTTCCTTGACAATATGAAAATTTTGACCCTGTCTTTGTTTTTTGGTGGCTAAACCCGAAGGAAATCATTTTGGCCGCCGACCCGACCCCCAAGGTAATTGAATTTCCCTTGCTCTCTATTCTTGACGGTCCTTCCTTGAAGATCGGCCATCTCAAATGATTTGGTTGACGGTTTTCAAGGTTTCCTTAAAGGTGTTTGGCCCTCAAAGATATTCAGTTTTCTATTAGAGTAAAATTTATTTACGATTCACGTAGCAACGCGTAGGGTATGTTCCTAGTGTCTTCGGTTCCTAACGCACATCATCGCACTCACACAGCAGTACAGCACTGCGAATTTCTGAAGATGAGAGTATTTAAAATCTCAAAAGAATTAACGGCATATCGGTACGAGGGTATTTTTTTATACTACACGATGTTAGTAGATGCGATAGCTGCCAAGAAGCCGTTACTTTCTAAAATAGTGCACGCATGACCGGATGACCCGAAGGCCGAAGCCTTCTCTATTCCTCCCATGATTTGCTCCAGAGCCATGTGACCCCTACCAAAGCATGTCGGGTGCAACGGCCGTTGATGGCGATCGCGGCCCACTATGCGTTCCTTCGATTCATTTCATTCCTGCCTATAAATACCACTGCAAGGTTGCTCTTTCTCGACCATCGAGACACACAGAACTTCTCCTGTTTGCCTACTATAAGCTCTAACTAATAGCTGCCCTCTCAACAAGTACTATGATGGCCACCTTGTCCTCCACGGTAGTTGCACTTCTCTTCTTGCTCCTTGCAACGTGTGGCTCATGCGCGAGACCGGTGAGCTTTAACGCCTCCGACTTCACCGCCGATACCAACTGGGAGGCTGTCAGGGCCACCTGGTACGGTGTGCGCCCACCGGCGCCGGCCCTGATGACGACGGTACGTATACACGAACGCCGGTGCGCGTATGCATGGTCTCATTGTGCATGCAGTGCATAGCTAGGGTTGTTTGGAACCGAGTCTGAACTACAGTGCGCCGCCGTGTGCCATCAATTATTTGTTCTGCTGCATCCAGGTGGCGCCTGTGGATTCAAGAACGTGAACCTGCCGCCGTTCTCGGCAAAGACATCGTGCGGCAACGAGCCCCTGTTCAAGGACGGCAAGGGCTGCGGCTCCTGCTACCAGGTAATTGGTCAGACGAAGATCCTTTGGCGCCTACCTTAATGGGAAACGGACAGCTGGAGCATAGTTTTGACTTTTGAGTAACCAACTTCGTTTTACGTTCTTTTCCAGATACGATGCACAAACACCGATGCCTGCTCCGGCAACCCAGAGACGGTGATCATCACTGACATGAACTACTACCCCGTGGCCAAGTACCATGGCCAAGCCCGGCCGCAACGACGAG
>NW_027097542.1:0-24317 GCF_019320115.1 Miscanthus floridulus
AAAAATGCCTAAAAAAAATTGTCAATATTCTTTGCCGAGAGCTCTTCTGACAGACGCTCGGCAAAGTTTTTTGGAAAAAAATTCAGAAATTCTTTGCCGAGCTTGCTAAGGCTCTCGGCAAAGATCAACTTTACCGTGACCTCTCGCCGTCACGGCGAAAATTTTTGCCGACGGCTGGCTAACCCTCGGCAAATCCTTTGCCGAGAGCTCGAGATGCGGCTCTCGGCAAAGTAGCCTTTGCCGTGAGGTACTGTGCCGACCGGCCTTTGCCGAGGGCAAAGGCTTCTTTGCCGAGCGTATCCGGTCCTCGGCAAAGAACCTCGTTCCAGTTGTGATGCTAGGCTTGTAATAATTCTGGACCTATATCTCTATGCAAAAGTTTGTTTCCTAAATTTTCACCTCACACTATATCATTCATTATTTTAATCCGCAGCGCATGGAGAGAATTCATCAGGGCACACAAAGGTCCATTCAAAGAAAAATTTACGTGGAACACAAACTTCCCGGTACGTATGAATTCTGGACATTTTGTACATTCTAGCACGAATATTTCATAACTTGTTTTTTCCCCACTGAAGTGCTTCAGACAGGAACCCGGGAATAATCTATGTGGCTACTACGTCTGTGAGACATGCAGCTTTTGTGGGACCCAAGACCGGCGACGCCGCATGAGATGAAAGTACGTAAAATAAAACTATTAATAGTTAATTATTTTCTACCTCCTTATATTTATTTGTTCGTGTAAAATCCGCATATGTTTCCAAATTACAGATAATGAATATTCAACAGGGACTATTGAGGAAGGAAAGAGTAGCGGCAGTATGTGAAGGTCTCATTGGATTCCTGGTGGACGAGGTGGTAAATCCACAAGGAGAATTTTATTACGATGGACGAAAAATTAGACGCTCCGAGCAACACCTCGACGGGAAGATTGTAGAGATAGTTTGATTTGTATATATATAATACGCTAAGAGATTTTGTATAGTATGCTCAGAATTTGTTATATATACTAAGAAATTGTATATATAGTAATTGTATAAAATACTAGTTTGATTCGTTTAAATACTAGTTTTGATTTCATTACAAAAAAGGTCTCACTACTAAAGGTTAACTAAGGGGTACGTACGTGATGTATGAGATTACGCGCCATGCATGGCAGGCTAACTAACGGTGCGCGCGCCTAAAATATTAAGGACTTTAGTCCCGGTTGGAAAATCCAACCGGGATTAAAGAGTACCCCTTGTAAATCCCGGTTTGGTAAAAATCAACCGGGATAAAAGGGGTTCTTTAATCCCGGTTGAGTGACCCGGAACAAAAGCACCCCCCCCCCCCCCCCCCCCCCCCTCGTTTGTCTCGATTTCTTGTATCCCGGATGGTTTTTTGGGAGATTTGCTCCCTACCAACGGGGACTAAAAGTGAGTTCTACACCAGTGATTAAAATGAAAAATAATATATTCACTTGACCTTTTTTTCCGTAGCAACGCACCGTGCGTAGTCAGACTTAATGCACGATGCCTGAGCATCCACTGGGCCTATGATGTGCAGCAGTGGCTCAGATGGCTGACCAGAAAAGTACACTTAATTTGAATGGTACCATATAGTAAACAAGACAAAACCACAGTTGGTACTACTCTGTACTAGTTGATACATATCTCCACCAAAACGAGACACCCCTTTCCTCTCACACTCCCTGAATCATGAGTTTCAAATCTCTACTAGGTCAAACAAACCTTGACTGTGACGGTGATATTATATATCATTGCATGATCATCAAGATAAGATCGTATAGTGACTGAGTGAGACATGTATGTACTAACTTGGCATTTAAGCCTCGAACTGTGTGTCGTTACGTGAGCTGCCTCCTCTCCTCGCCTCTGAATTATTGAACCGTTTCCAACAGTGTTGGTCTCAAAGAAATTTGACACCAAACAGATTTATGAAGAAAAAAGAATAATACTTGGAATTGGAAAAGGTTGATCTCTCTTTACAATGGGGTAGGGCTCCCCTATTATAGTGACCCATGAGCCACTTTACATTCCCAAATGTCCTTCCTCAACCACTACATTCTTAGGGATATGCCGTACATAAAGGTCATTTGAGGTAATGTGTACAAATTGAACTGTTCCACATGGTCACGTTTCTCACGTCTCTTGTTTTCCAACACCTCGAGACTTCATCTTCACGCCAAGTTGATCATCTAGCCTTGAGGCTCTATCCTCGATCCGGAATGAATGTCCAGCCTCGAGGCTCCTGCTTCGTTAAGCTTTGTTGAGAACTCATAACCTCACATAGTTCTCCTCCGAGTATTGTTCCCGACTAAAGAGTAAAAAGGTAAAAGCTCGGTTTCCGGAACCAACTCGGAACACTCGAGGCTTAGCTCAGTTGGAGTTTAGCTATTACCGTTGCCAGTCACCAGCCTCGAGCCCCTCCAGAAGCAAGGTGATGCGGGAGGGTACGAGTTTTACTATTAGAGGTGTCCCCATAGAACGTGTGAGGTTAAAGGAGTTCCGTTTCTTTTACTGCCAACGCATAACTTGAGAGGTTAAGGGGTTTTTATACCACAAACGGCGCTCGTGGGTGTTCAGGTTTTGGGGATCCCAACAAACAGCAATCTTGAGTGGCTCTAATTGTCGTTGGCCACATCATACCTTGTCTTGGGCTGCTGGGTCACGTTGTGCACCAACACGATCAGACATCCTACATTGTTAAGTCTTCGGTGATGAACGACTGCCTTGCTTCCTCAGCTGGTCGGCAACTGCTTCCTGACTGCTACAGTGCAATTATTGCAATGGTATCAAGGTAATATAGTGACCGAATGAGCACTTATAACATGGATTTAGGCCTCCAACTGGTCATTGCGCGAGCTGCCTCCAAACCCAGAGGGCAAACAACATTTTTTGCTTCGTACGTTGAGGACGGCAATTCGTTTTACCCATGCCAGCTATAGCTCAGTTGGTGCGTGCAGAGCTGCTCTGTGAAAGGGTAGCCTGCCTCGCTGAACTCTCTATCGTTTATTCCATTAACGAGTTGGCTAACTATATATGGTAATCAAACTTATTTTTCAGTCCTTTTTACAGTCGCTACGCGATTATAAAAATACATCTCGCTACTGGATTAAAAAAAATAGATCTCTCACTAAATCTTAAAGTGGTTAATTTAGATAGCGTCTATGTATGCCGTTATTGTTAAGCAGGTGAACTGCGTTCTCGACGTAAACCGTGTCAAAATTTCTTTTTGGTACCACAGAGCCGGCTGCATGGCCAAATAGAACCTTTTTCGGTAAGATAGTCCTTTTTTAGGGCCGGAAGACAACAAACGGGTAACCATAAGATAATCCAACTGTTTCGGGCCTACCTCCTTATATAATTTAGACGTTTTTTGTCAAAATATACGGACACTATTATTGTCAAATTCTTTCGTTACATGTAGCATCCGGTTTTAAGAACAAAAACCAGATACACACCATATGTGAGCCCAGGAAGTCAAATCTCACATATAGCTATAAATAAGGGTAATATCAAAAGACAATACTCAAAATATAACGTACTTAGTATAAAGGACATAACCTTAGACAGCAAACAGCGGAAAGACAACTCCGATCTTCGGGTGAAGACTCCAATTCCATATGGACAACTGACTGGTTGATCACAAGCCTAACTTCTTCAAACTCTAAAAATCTGGTACCCATCCGGGATTTTGTCCAAATATTTGAAAGAATAAAACAAGCGTAAGTACATGTCGTACTCAACAAATATAACATGGGGTTCATGAGACTCAAAAGGCTGACACTGGTTTAACTGCGATTATCTTTGAATGAGTCATCTTTTAGCAATTGGGTGGCAACAAGTTTATTCACAAGCCCATACAAGCACATGTTCAGGTAAACATGAATAATGAATAACATAAACAGTAATCATTAGTGAGCATCTTCATCATCAGTATCATTTGTGTTCATCATCTATTCCGTAAATGTTCCAAGGCCGCTCGTGACCGTGAGCACATCTGATATACCAGTTTTACACTTTGCAGAGGTTGTACACTTTCACTGTGAGTCGTGACTTGCCCTTTTGCCCGAGGTAGCTAATCTCTTGACCCACTTCCAAGGAAGGTCGGCAGGGTTCACTATGAAGCCTTTCAAAGGTTCGTCTAACAATTTAGGGCCATTAGATTCACTCGACAAACAGATGTAGAGCCCCCCTTCCCGATGGCACAATGACGCGCATCCTATACACAAGGGGACAGAGGCCGCACTATACCCGATTCGTCAAGCCATTCTTACGCCAATAAAGGTAACCACTAACAAGCTAGAAAAGGTCCTCATATTGAGCTAAAGCCAGAGCCATGTAGCCCTCACAGCTATACTGTAAGTCCCAAACATGGACTGAAACATTTCTTATCCTTAGTTCGACACTGCAACTTCCCTCACTGCAGACCAATATGCTGCAGACACAGTGTATATAACTCCTCTCCACTCCTCCATCAAATGTCATCAGCAAAAGCTATATATCTGCAATTGCTGATTGGACGAATGCTCTCCCCAATATAAATACTGAGCTTCCTGCTGACAACAGCACAAAAATACCAATTATCTTCTCTCTGCTTGCTAGTGCTTTCCTCTCAGATGCCCATGCAATCCAGTAGTTGCTACATATCTGCAATGCCTGGAATTGAGTTAGTGATTGATAGAGCTTTTCCCAACCAGTGCATGCTGCATATAAAGCTTTTCTATGAGCGCTAATTGAGTTAATGACTGAACAATCTTTTGTCTCAAGTCTGAATAAGCTTCTCTATCAGCATGTCTACATTTGGTTGATTCTAGAAGCTTTACATATTTTCTCCACTTGCCTAATTACATGGTTATATTTTTCAGGAAGTGTTGGGCACAAGTCTTTGGCTTGAGTTTCTGGAAAATGGTTCTCCACACATACCTGATGGATGTGCTCTAGTGTTGGCAACCATTGCTTTTGTTTTTGAGTTCCTAGAAATGATTGTGTGTACAAACCTTAGTTTCTCAAACACAAACTACTAGTCTTCCTTATTGTGATGTCCATGTAATCTTTTGGTGCCTAACTTTGTGCATGACAAGATTGTATGTTGTATATGTATTGACCTTCATGTGATGCACGTGTGTGTACCTTTATGTGAAGGACTTTCAGCTTGAATCTGGGTATGATATGTGCTACATGTTTTCTGATTGTAATTTTTTTTGTATATTTATATTGTCCTGTTGAACCATCTGTCGCTATAAGTACATGGATTGTTGGATGATCTGTCGGTATATGCTTGGTAACAGAGCATCTGTCGCTAAAAGATAGCAATAGACAGTCTGTCGCTATAAATATTTAGGACAATAGATTGTCTGCCGCTAAAAGTTCTGTCTGACGCTAAAGATTTTCATGCTTCTCCTCTCTACCTCTTTTCTCATCATGCGTTTCATGGTTTTTCCCCTCCCCTGATATATTGGATTCTTGGTTTCTTGGATTCTTGTTTTTCAGGGCGAGCGTTCCCTGGTATCCGTCCCATGATTTCTTTCTGCAACGCTGCTGTCAGAGTTCAACACCAGGTCTGCAGCAACCGAGGTCTAGGTGCAGTTCAAGTTCAGATTTACTTTCATCGGTGTGGTATGTCTATCCTTCCACATTCTTCCATCTTATCTACTTGGTTCTTGCAAATATACTTTCTTTCTTGCTGTGTTGTTTGACTATATCTTCTTGTTCATGCGTGGTGTTTTGTGTTCGCTGTGCTCTACTGAATCGATAGCATTGCATCACGGCCAAACTTAGTTCAAAACTTGTATAAAATTTTTTTACACAGCAATACTAGATGATGCAAGGAGTGAAACAGTGAATTTTCAGAAGTTTTGTTGTTAATTGTGATCGGGGGCAATCCTCACTACCGGAAACAGGCCTGTTGCCAAGAGCCAGCGTCTTTGCCGAGAGCCAAATGTCGGGCTCTCGGCAAAGAAAGGTTTGCCGAGAGTCGGCCCTCGGCAACGGTAGGCCATCGGCAAAACCATATTTGCCGAAGGCCAGGCCGTCGGCAACGAATTCCTCTCGGCAACCGGCCCTTTGCCGAGGGTCCGGCCGTCAGCAAAGAAAGGCCGTTGGCAAAAGTTTATCTTTGCCGAGGGCCGGCTCTCGGCAAAGCATGGCCATCGGCAAACCTGTGACGGCAGGCAAACGGCCTTCACTTGCCGTCTGTTTTGCCGAGGGTCAGAATTTGGCCCTCGGCAAAGAATTACTTTGCCGAGTGTCGTTTCTGTGCCCTCGGCAAAATATTTTTTTTTTGCTTCCAAATTTTTTCCCTGGGTTTACTGTTGTACCTTAAAGTACATATTAAAATTTGGAGCTTTTTTTATTTTATTAGCTATATTTAATAAGTTTATTTCATTTACTTGAATTCTTCCCGGTAATTCAAATTTGAACTGCAGGTGCATCGAATATTGGACTTGAGTGATTCAAAAAATCATATTCATGGTATTACATGTGGTGTGAGACCGTATCCAGTGACAGATGCCAAATTTGGCGCATCGTTTTCACAGAACACGGCGAGGAACTTGCGTGTAAAGTATTTTTAAATTATATAAAATGGAAACGAAGTCCGAAATTCACGAAACTTGTCGAGGTGTCATTTCATCGCATGTATAGGCTGTGATAAAAAATTGAGTGGCTTTCGAGCAAGTTGCGACGTCCGATGCCTAAAACCCAGACGTCCGATGCAGGGGGGTCCTCCTCCACCTCAGGGGACGAGGCGACTGCAGGGGGATCCACTTCCTCTAGTGTGTCGACGGTGTACTTGCGTGGTCCTGCGAAGCTCCCGCGTCGACCAATACCTGAAGCGGCCCGCCGCTGATCACACCCTATGGGGATAGGTAAGTAACTTAAGATGTGCTCGAAACTTCTTCATTTGAAATGTTGAAAATCAAAATACAAACTAATACTTTTTGTAATCACTTGTGCAGGAACTGGAAACTTGTGGAGACTGGAGCCAAGGCACGCAAAGTGAATGGCATCCTAGGAGGTCTGTGTAGGGAGCACTACCCTGGCCTGGTGGAGGTGAGCCCGGACATGTTCGAGCCGGCCACTCAGTTCGACCACTACGAATTGGCCGCCGATGCCATGGATCACAGTGGCCACAGATACAGGAACAAGGTGGAGCGGGTCATCAGGGACCTGTCGGTAAGTCTTTCAGGCACACATTGTATTCTTTTAGCCACAGATACATCGTATTCATTGGGCATTCTTCTATTAAGTAATTGATACCTCACGCCTTTATGCAGGATTTCTTTAGAATCGAGGACGGCAAGGAGCACAGGGCATACCAGGTGGCGGCCGCTTCTTGTAAGAAGCGCGTCACGGACATGATTCACGACGCGCGTCATCAGGCGCACATTTGGCGCTACGCGAAGGTCAAAGGGCATAGCATCAAAAAGGACGAGGCAAGACAGGTGGTGCTGACCAAGGAGTACCTTGCGGTAAATACGGAACATTACTATTGATTTCTTCTGAGATTAAGTTTCCTTAATTTGATCTTCTGATATATCGTTTGCTTGATGGCCTGTAGGCGATTCCAAACTGGTGCAATCGGCATCCGGATGCCTGGGAGAGGATTGTGGACATGTGGCTCAGCTAGGACTGGAAGAAGGAGCATGATGAAGCACGCGAGCGCCGTTTGCTGATGCAAGGAGTACCACACCATCAAGGCAGCCGCAACCTCTCCGAATTCTCAGAAGCTTGGGTAAGGCGAAACCATTTCTCTAACCTAACACTCAATTCTGCAACAACTCTAACAATGTTATTGTCCTTCTCGCAGTCGGCGTCACATGGTGGCCGCCCTTGTGGTCACCTCAAGGCATATGCCTTGTCCCACTTGGGCAAGGCGACGGCCGCCACCGACTAGACCCCGGAAGTCCCTGCCGAGTCGTTCACCAACGCCAGCATTGCCCCTCGCATCTCTGCGTACACAGAGATGGCAAGGTCAGTCCACGGGCCAGACTACGACCCGACCACCGAGGAGCGGCTTGATCCAGAGCTCGTGATGAGGGTGGGGCAAGGCAAGAAGCACGGGCGGTTCTGGCTTGGTGACGGTGTCCTCGACACGACCTCTATTCCTCCGCTGCACCAGATCCGAGCAGCGAGCACGAGCTCAATGCCGGCCATACGCCAGCGCCCGACCGTGGTGTCGACACTCTAGGTAAGTGTTCTCTTCCATTCCTAGTTTTTTGACTTTTACATACCTTAGCTCCGCAATCTTGAAACATTGGCGTCAAATGTTGCAGGCACAGCTGCAGGCGATGGAGGCCGAGCGGGAGCAGCAGCGGCAGAGGCTGGCAGCTTTGGAGGCCGAGCGGGAGCTCAAGCGGCAGAGGCTGGCAGCTTTAGAGGCCAAGCAGGAGCAGGATTAGCGGCAGATGGCAGAGGTGCTCTCCTACGTGCGGGGTCTTGCGATGACCCAAGGTGGAATGGTCCCACAGTTCCTGCTCGGTCAGCTGCAGGCTACACCTCCACCTCAGCTTGATTCTACTCCGGTGAGTATGACAAATGTTTTAGTTTCTCTAAATGTCAAACCTAGTGAAACCTAGTAAAACCTAGTGAAACCAAGTGCTAGTGGTGATGGTGGTGGGTGGTGGTGGCGGCGTGGTTGGTGGTGGTGGTGGCGTGGTCGTGGTGGTGGCTGCGTGGTTGGTGGAGGTGGTGGCGTGGTGGTGTGGTTGTTGTTGGTGGTAGTCGTGGTGTGGTTGTGGTGGTGGCGTGGTGGTGGTGGTGGTGGTGGTGGTGGCGTGGTGGTGTGCTTGTTGGTGGTGGTAGTAGTAGTGTGGTGGTGGCGTGGCTGTGGTGGTGGTGTGGTCGTGGCGGTGGTGTCGCGTGGTTGGTGGTGGTGTGGTCGTGGTGGTAAAAAGTACATGTAGTGCTTGGTTATCTATTTATGTTGTCTTACACGTTCTGCATCTTCTTTGTTTGTGTAGCATCAGTCGGCGGCGTCGAACGACCCTAACCTTCTCCTCGTCAACTCCCCAGTTTGGACCGTCGCCGTGACCAGTTTGGCGCCTCCTATGCCTCTTGTTTATGTTGCTTGTCGAACTTTACGCTTGTGGTTGTCTATGTGTCGAGATTTGTTTGTGACTTCGAACTTTGAGACTTCTATGTGATGTGGATGTGAATTATGTGATGTGGATGTGCTTATTGTGATGTGGATGTCATATATATGTTTATTTGTTGACTGGAAATGCAAAAAACAAAAAAAAAAATTTAAAACTGGCTGTGGCTTTGCCGAGGGCTATGGTCATGCCCTCGGCAAAGCTAGAAATTCTGGAACACACAGAATCCCAGCTTTGCCGAGCGCATGACCATAGCGCTCGGCAAAGAGGAAGCCTATGCCAAGAGCTGAGCCATAGCTCTCGGCAAAAAAATGCCTAAAAAAAATTGTCAATATTCTTTGCCGAGAGCTCTTCTGACAGACGCTCGGCAAAGTTTTTTGGAAAAAAATTCAGAAATTCTTTGCCGAGAGCTTGCTAAGGCTCTCGGCAAAGATCAACTTTACCGTGACCTCTCGCCGTCACGGCGAAAATTTTTGCCGACGGCTGGCTAACCCTCGGCAAATCCTTTGCCGAGAGCTCGAGATGCGGCTCTCGGCAAAGTAGCCTTTGCCGTGAGGTACTGTGCCGACCGGCCTTTGCCGAGGGCAAAGGCTTCTTTGCCGAGCGTATCCGGTCCTCGGCAAAGAACCTCGTTCCAGTTGTGATGCTAGGCTTGTAATAATTCTGGACCTATATCTCTATGCAAAAGTTTGTTTCCTAAATTTTCACCTCACACTATATCATTCATTATTTTAATCCGCAGCGCATGGAGAGAATTCATCAGGGCACACAAAGGTCCATTCAAAGAAAAATTTACGTGGAACACAAACTTCCCGGTACGTATGAATTCTGGACATTTTGTACATTCTAGCACGAATATTTCATAACTTGTTTTTTCCCCACTGAAGTGCTTCAGACAGGAACCCGGGAATAATCTATGTGGCTACTACGTCTGTGGGACCCAAGACCGGCGACGCCGCATGAGATGAAAGTACGTAAAATAAAACTATTAATAGTTAATTATTTTCTACCTCCTTATATTTATTTGTTCGTGTAAAATCCGCATATGTTTCCAAATTACAGATAATGAATATTCAACAGGGACTATTGAGGAAGGAAAGAGTAGCGGCAGTATGTGAAGGTCTCATTGGATTCCTGGTGGACGAGGTGGTAAATCCACAAGGAGAATTTTATTACGATGGACGAAAATTAGACGCTCCGAGCAACACCTCGACGGGAAGATTGTAGAGATAGTTTGATTTGTATATATATAATACGCTAAGATTTGTATAGTATGCTCAGAATTGTATATATATACTAAGAATTGTATATATAGTAATTGTATAAATACTAGTTTGATTCGTTTAAATACTAGTTTGATTTCATTACAAAAAAGTCTCAACTACTAAAGGTTAACTAAAGGGGTACGTACGTGATGTATGAGATTACAGGCGCCATGCATGCAGGCTAACTAAAGGGGCGCGCGCCTAAAATATTAAGGACTTTAGTCCCGGTTGGAAAATCCAACCGGGATTAAAGAGTACCCCTTTTATCCCGGTTGGTAAAAATCAACCGGGATAAAAGGGGTTCTTTAATCCCGGTTGAGTGACCCGGAACAAAAGACCCCACCCCCCCCCCCCCCCCCCCCCCCCTCGTTTTGTCTCGATTTCTTTATCCCGGATGGTTTTTTTGGGGGATTTGCTCCCTACCAACGGGGACTAAAAGTGAGTTCTCCACCAGTGATTAAAATGAAAAATAATATATTCACTTGACCTTTTTTCCGTAGCAACGCACCGGTGCGTAGTCAGACTTAATGCACGATGCCTGAGCATCCACTGGGCCTATGATGTGCAGCAGTGGCTCAGATGGCTGACCAGAAAAGTACACTTAATTTGAATGGTACCATATATAGTAAACAAGACAAACCACAGTTGGTACTACTCTGTACTAGTTGATACATATCTCCACCAAAACGAGACACCCCTTTCCTCTCACACTCCCTGAATCATGAGTTTCAAATCTCTACTAGGTCAAACAAACCTTGACTGTGACGGTGATATTATATATCATTGCATGATCATCAAGATAAGATCGTATAGTGACTGAGTGAGACATGTATGTACTAACTTGCATTTAAGCCTCGAACTGTGTGTCGTTACGTGAGCTGCCTCCTCTCCTCGCCTCTGAATTATTGAACCGTTTCCAACAGTGTTGGTCTCAAAGAAATTTGACACCAAACAGATTTATGAAGAAAAAAGAATAATACTTGGAATTGGAAAAGGTTGATCTCTCTTTACAATGGGGTAGGGCTCCCCTATTATAGTGACCCATGAGCCACTTTACATTCCCAAAATGTCCTTCCTCAACCACTACATTCTTAGGGATATGCCGTACATAAAGGTCATTTGAGGTAATGTGTACAAATTGAACTGTTCCACATGGTCACGTTTCTCACGTCTCTTGTTTTCCAACCTCGAGACTTCATCTTCACGCCAAGTTGATCATCTAGCCTTGAGGCTCTATCCTCGATCCGGAATGAATGTCCAGCCTCGAGGCTCCTGCTTCGTTAAGCTTTGTTGAGAACTCATAACCTCACATAGTTCTCCTCCGAGTATTGTTCCCGACTAAAGAGTAAAAAGGTAAAAGCTCGGTTTCCGGAACCAACTCGGAACACTCGAGGCTTAGCTCAGTTGGAGTTTAGCTATTACCGTTGCCAGTCACCAGCCTCGAGCCCCTCCAGAAGCAAGGTGATGCGAGGGTACGAGTTTTACTATTAGAGGTGTCCCCATAGAACGTGTGAGGTTAAAGGAGTTCCGTTTCTTTTACTGCCAACGCATAACTTGAGAGGTTAAGGGGTTTTTATACCACAAACGGCGCTCGTGGGTGTTCAGGTTTTGGGGATCCCAACAAACAGCAATCTTGAGTGGCTCTAATTGTCGTTGGCCACATCATACCTTGTCTTGGGCTGCTGGGTCACGTTGTGCACCAACACGATCAGACATCCTACATTGTTAAGTCTTCGGTGATACGACTGCCTTGCTTCCTCAGCTGGTCGGCAACTGCTTCCTGACTGCTACAGTGCAATTATTGCATGGTATCAAGGTAATATAGTGACCGAATGAGCACTTATAACATGGATTTAGGCCTCCAACTGGTCATTGCGCGAGCTGCCTCCTCTCACCTCTGAATTATGGAGCCATATCCAACAACAACCTTGACAGTGATGATGACGATGATGACGATGATGATGATATATTATTAATAATCATCTTGCACTGAAGTGAGTGAGCAAGGCAAGAAGCACGGGCGGTTTCTGGCTTGGCGACGGTGTCCTCGACACGACCACTGTTCCTCCGCTGCACCAGATCCGAGCAGCGAGCACGAGCTCAATGCCGGCCATACGCCAGCGCCCGACCGTGGTGTCGACACTCCAGGTAAGTGTTCTCTTCCATTCCTAGTTCTTTGACTTTTACATACCTTAGCTCCGCAATCTTGAAACATTGGCGTCAAATGTTGCAGGCACAGCTGCAGGCGATGGAGGCCGAGCGGGAGCAGTAGCGGCAGAGGCTGGCAGCTTTGGAGGCCGAGCGGGAGCTCGAGCGGCAGAGGCTGGCAGCTTTAGAGGCCAAGCAGGAGCAGGATCAGCGGCAGATGGCAGAGGTGCTCTCCTACGTGCGGGGTCTTGCAATGACCCAAGGTGGAACGGTCCCACAGTTCCTGCTCGGTCAGCTGCAGGCTACACCTCCACCTCAGCTTGATTCTACTCCGGTGAGTATGACAAATGTTTTAGTTTCTCTAAATGTCAAACTTAGTGAAACCTAGTGCTAGTGGTGATGGTGGTGGGTGGTGGTGGCGGCATGGTTGGTGGTGGTGGTGGCGTGGTCGTGGTGGTGGCTGCGTGGTTGGTGGATGTGGTGGCGTGGTGGTTGGTGGTGGTAGTAGTGGTGTGGTTGTGGTGGTGGCGTGGTGGTGGTGGTGGTGGTGGTGGCGTGGTGGTGTGCTTGTTGGTGGTGGTAGTAGTAGTGTGGTGGTGGCGTGGTTGTGGTGGTGGCGAGGTCGTGGTGGTGGTGTCGCGTGGTTGGTGGTGGTGGTGGTGGTGGTGGTGTGGTCGTGGTGGTAAAAAGTACATGTAGTGCTTGGTTATCTATTTATGTTGTCTAACACGTTCTGCTTCTTCTTTGTTTGTGTAGCGTCAGTCGGCGGCGTCGAACGACCCTAACCTTCTCCTCGTCAACTCCCCAGGATCGCACGCGGCGCCTTCTCGGCCCGGACCGTCGCCGTGACCAGTTTGGCGCCTCCTATGCCTCTTGTTTATGTTGCTTGTCGAACTTTACACTTGTGGTTGTCTATGTGTCGAGATTTGTTTGTGACTTCGAACTTCGAGACTTCTGTGTGATGTGGATGTGAATTATGTGATGTGGATGTGCTTATTGTGATGTGGATGTCATATATATGTTTATTTGTTGACTGGAAATGCAAAAAACAAAAAAAAAATTAAAACTGGCTGTGGCTTTGCCGAGGGCTATGGTCATGCCCTCGGCAAAGCTGGGAATTCTGGAACACACAGAAACCCAGCTTTGCCGAGCGCATGACCATAGCCCTCGGCAAAGAGGAAGCCTTTACCGAGAGCTGAGTAATAGCTCTCGGCAAACAAATGCCTAAAAAAAATTGTCAATATTCTTTGCCGAGAGCTATTCTGACAGACGCTCAGCAAAGTTTTTTGGAAAAAAAATTCAGAAATTCTTTGCCGAGAGCTTGCTAAGGCTCTCGGCAAAGATAAACTTTACCGTGGCCTCTCGCCGTCACGGCGAAATTTTTTGCCGACGGCCGGCTAACCCTCGGCAAATCCTTTGCCGAGAGCCCGAGATGCGGCTCTTAGCAAAGTAGCCTTTGCCGTGAGGTACTGTGCCGACCGTCCTTTGCCGAGAGCAACTCTCGGCAAAGCCTTTGCCGAGGGCAAAGGCCTCTTTGCCGAGCGTATCCGGCCCTCGGCAAAGAACCTCGTTCCAGTTGTGCCTAGGTGTGATTTTTTATTGATTAATGATCACCTAAAGATGCGCACATGCTGTGTTGACAGAAACTAAATTCATGGTTAATAACCTATAGAAGGTAATCTAGAAAAACCTTGTCAAAACTGGTTCGGAAAAAGGATAGACAGGATCACAAGAAAAATACCAACATTTCTATATGTGGGGCATTGACTACTCAAACTTAAACTGGTTCTATGAACTTTGGAAAGGTAAGAGAACTTTGTTAGTTCTTTTGTTATATATGTGTTAAATATTCAGTTGAAATAGTACAGCATTCTGATAATTCAATTATTAAAACACCAGGAAGCTTCCTTATTCTGAAATGTAGCTAAGAATGACATATATGATCATGTGACTTCAAACGGGTGTTCGTATACATCTGACACCCTAGACGTGCAGGTGCCATGGCTGGTGTCTAAGGAGAAAGGGTGGGTTAGGGAATGAAAAACTGTGGTCAGGGGATTGACTTCTTTACTGATCAAGTCAATGGGATCTGTACACCTTGTAGGGACTAGCAGAGGCGGACCTGAACATTTTCAAAGCCTGGGCGAAGATAACAACCGATAAAAATATATTGACAATTTCTATAAATGGAAGTCAAAGAATTCATAATATGGTACTAAAATCACCATACACTAAGACAAAAGGAGATATTACAACATTTGTCTCATTACGACCCCAAATAATTTTGGGTAATTGCTACAAAAAATGCAATAGTATACTTGGGCAGAAAAAAGATTTAAGGAGTATATGGGGCAGCTGCTAGGAGGGGCGAAGGGCCATGGATAAGTGATTAGCTAGGGCAATGATCAATTGATGAGTCAAGTTTAACACGAGTAAAAGTCATAGCAAAAGTCGAGTATATTCAGTTACTTGATTACCTATTTTTCGCTTTACATTGGGCTGTATTTATTGGGTGGCAAAAGCTGAGCAGATCAGTGTTTGTGTGCCTGTGATCACTATTGCCTAGATGCCCACGCCACACAACCTGTGCACACCCAGCTTGAGCTTGAGCTGAGCTAAGAGCTCTGTAGCTGATTACACAGCTTCTCTGCATGTTTAATTTGATTTCTGAAAGATATTTTTTAGGAATAAGTATTTTTTGGAATGCTTAATTTTTATTGTTCTTGATTCTGGTTTCCTCTAGTAATTTTGTTAGTCATGTTTGTTATATGTAGTTTTTGACATGTTTGCTGAACCAAATAGTATTTTCGTCAATCTCACACTGCCTAGTAGCATTATTATCGTGATTCAGTATGCGTGTGGCTATTCTTTAGTTTCCAACATTCATTATTGCGCCATCATGGGTTGCAATTCCTTCTAGTTCAAAATATGTCTTGCTTCCAGATTACTGAACTCATGCTATACAATTACGTCTTTTTAATTGTTCCTTGAGATGTTCAAGGTTGCTATTGGCTGGAAGGAATTCGTTTGAACCCTTGTTTGTGTAACACCCTAAAATTTGCTTTTCTTCAAATAGAGTTAAACTCATTTAATTATGAATTTTTGTGTACATTTAAACCTAGGGAAAATAATAATCTTTATTGAAATTAAAATTCATCATAAGTTTAGCAACATGGTTGTGCATTCATGTTGTTCCATAGTATTTCTTTTGTATTGTGTGGTTTGAAACTAAACTTCAAACTGTTTCAAATGGATTTGCAAATGTATTTGAAAAACACTTGAGATAAAAAGAAAATGGAATTTTTCCCTTCCCTCTTGGCCTCGGCCCAGCCGCAGCAACGTCGGCCTACTCTTTCCCAGCGGCCTAGCTCCCTTCCTCTTCTTCCACGGCCCGCTCCACCCGCTCCCACGCGCAGGCCCAAGTACCAACGCCGTCCCCCGTCCTCTCCCACGTGGGCCTGCAGCTTCCCGGCCCAGTCGCCCTGTTTCCTTTATATTCCCTCGTGCGGCCTGCTTTGTTCCTCCGCAGCCGCGGCCCATTCCGCTTCACCGTGTTGGCCCCGCTCAGCCTTCCCCTACAGCCCAGTAGCCAGCCCATCTTGGCTTGGACAGCCCGCCTCGCACCCTCCGTCGCTGCTTTCTCGGGGCCACATGTCAGGGCCTTCCCCTACCTCGCGACGTGGCCGCGCTGGCTGTGCTCCGGCCGAGTCCATGCTTGCCCCGTTCCCCCTCCGTCTTGCGTGCGCTCCAAGCCAGCACGGCCCCATAAAAAGCAAGCCCAGGTGCGGTGCCTCTTTCCCCGAACCGCCACGCCCCAGAGCTCCCTCGGCACATGCCATAGCCCTAGCGCCACCGACACCATCCGCCTCGCAGAGTGCTGCGCTGCCCTCGTCCGCCCCACGCCTTGCTAAGGTACTTGAACGAGGTCGCCGTTTTCTTCTCTACTTCCCCAAGTCTTCCATTGGAGCAACCGATTCCGGAGTCGCCGTTCTGGCGAGGAGCCGAAACCCCAGTCATGGCGGCGCCGCTTGGGAACAGTGCACCGGCGACCTTATCTCTCCCATTGGCCCACAGCCATCCATCCACCGATCTACGGCTGAGAATAGAACTTACCCTTTCGATGGCATATTTGCAAAAAGGTCGTTACAAATATTTAAGACTCAGCCCGCAGTCCCTATCTTTCTTTCAAAAGAGACCCTCAGATTTTTGTTTATAAAACCTGCAGTCCATAGCATTTTTCCAGAGTACGTTTTCTTCTTTGGAAAGCGTAGTTTCATCGGTTTAGATCCAAATACGTTTTCACCTATTTACAGTTTTGCCACTAATTTTATTTTAGCCATAAAATCTCCGTTTTAACTCCGATTTGATCCGTTCAACTTGCGTTAGGTTCGTAATTAAGTAATCTACATGTTTATACTACTGTTAAGTAAGTTTTTAACTTTTAAAATTCGAGGTTAGATTTAATCTATTATTTTACTAAAGGAAATCTTGTTTCATTCATAACTTCTTCGTTTTAGCTCCGAATTTTGTGATCTTCGCGTCTATGTGATCGTAGCGAGACGTAGATTCGTTTTACAAACTTTTCATCTTAATTTTATGTTGATTGATGTACTATTCTAATCTATAGCTTTTGTTTGCTACATATTATTGTATGGATGCCAGTGTGGTGCTGTTTGACCTCGAGTAGACAGTGAGTTTTGTGTTGGTGATCTAGAGCAACGCTTTGAAGATCAAGACCAGCAGCGATACTTTGAATTAAGGCAAGTATAATATGGGGCTCCTTGTTACCTATTCACTTTAATGCAATCTCAATTCATATGCATATGTTAATGAACAGCTTGGAGTCTACCTACCTTGATATTGATTATCCTGTCCTTGATTTACCTATGGGTTTTGCATGTGGGTAGTATGCTCAGTTTGCTCCAACCAATATTGATTAAAGAATAGAATTAAAGATATATGCAACATGGTATTAAAGATGTTTTTTTAGCAACATGGAACCAAGGGGGCTAGAGCATTGGGCCTTTTCTTATGGTGCTCTAGTTTCTCTCCATAAGGACTCATCTTTAAGTGACAACCCAGCACTTACAGTACAACCATGAGGACCACATGGCACTGGTCTTAGTCCAGTACCTTGCTCTTTCTAGTTTGTAGTAGTTTACCGAAAGGGCAAGAGGGGCATACCAGGCTGGGTATGGGCCTCATCCCCAGGGTGTGTACTATGCTGCGTGTATCAATGCCACTTTTGGAGATGACTCCATAACACTTGGGAGATGGAATCCTCAGCGGCTGCTCCTTATTAGAACGATTGGGGAAAAGCTTCGTAGTGTACCCTGCCTGCTCACCATGGAAGTGTTTTGGGAGTAATTAACCCGGGCATATGGGTAACACGGCTCGTGGTGAAAGTGTACAACCTCTGCAGAGTGTAAAACTAATATATCAGCCGTGCTCACGGTCATGAGTGGCTTGGATCCTTACTAATAGTTGGTTACTCGGATGGTTTGGGTTATGATTAAAATTGCTGATATCTCTAATTATTCATATTTGGGAGCCCAAGAATAACTTAGCAACTTAAGATTAATAATAAAATATGACCAACTAAAAGTGCTTACCGTAGTTCAGCCATGTCAAGCCTTTTGAGCCTGCATCCCCTCGTGTTATGCTTGCTAAGTGGTAGCAGCTTACGCTTGTTTTATTTCAATACTTTGGCAAAATCCCGGATGGGTACCAGATGGAGGTTCTTTAGTGGAGTTTTCCAAGAGGTGTTAGGCTTGTGATCAACCAGTTGACGATTCCTGTGGCGTTGGAGGCTTCGCCGGAAGTAAGACTATGTCCTTTGTAACAAATACTTGTGCGCTACGTAATAAAGGCATTGTCTTTGGTATTACCCCTTCATTTGTAGCTATATGTGTGAATTGAATTCCTGGGCACATATATGGTGTGTATCTGGTTTTGTCCTTAAAACCAGGTGCTACAAAGTGGTATCAGATCTATGTCGACAGTAGGACGCAAGCCTAGCTAGATAATGGTCGTTTTAAGGTCATAATTTGCTATAAAATCCTTGGTCTATAAACCTTGCTATTTTCTCCTATACTATATTCTTGTCTTTGCTGTTCATTTCCCCGTTGATGCTATAAATTTTGTCCCCATCTACACCCCTTGCTTTGAGTTGCTTTTAGAGCTATCACTTACCACATTCTTGCGCAAAATGAAGGTGAAGCTATAGAGTTTTGAGCCTTAATACAACAAGAACGCTAGTAATGTGAGTACAGTCTTTGAGTCCTAATGCTTGAATTGTCAACCTATAATGTTTGAATGGTTGTCTTGATGTTCACGTTTGATTTGGATCTTTGTAATGATTGCAATGATTTTGTGGGTTATGCTCACAATTTCATTTAGTTTACATGACAAGGTATAATGACCAATGGTTAGATAGTTGGGTTGGTTTTTCTCGTCTCTGCGCGTGCTGTTTTTTGAGCAGTCAGTGTTCATCAGGGTATATCTCCATAGGTAGATGCCCAAAGGTCATGAAACTTTTATGGAGGAAAGTAGACTTCTGTATCTTTCAAATGCCATAGGAATCACCTTCATATCTGTTATGGATTGGGAGTTATGACCTCTACAAGTTGGAGTTTCTACACTGTCTGGGAGTCTGAACAGTTTTGGTTGCGTCGTGTTTCTGACTAACTTAACGTTAGAATCTAGCAAGGTGGTTTATACGAAAGTTGTTGAGAATTTCATAAGCTTGCTAGCCAAATAAGGAATGCCTTCATATGAATTCTGGAACTTGAGATATGGCTGTCTTACTGAACTGCTACTGGTAGTTCTCATCCAGAAAATGTCAGATTGATTGTGTTATCGTGTGAACTACTTCCGGATCATGGATTACAACCAATAATTGTGTTAAATGGTGCAAACATATGGTTTCTACTAGGAGAAATGCTTCACGTGATGCCTGAAGGAATGCCCCTGATGCTAATCCACCGCCACCAAATCCTCCAACTATAGAGCAATCTATGATGACATAGACTCAATTGTTACAAACCTATGTTCAGAATGTATGCATCAACCCACATCAAGCACCATCAAGAGACAAGCGTGGTGAATTTATGAAGGGACATCCACCGACATTCACTCATGCAAGCGAACCACTAGAAGCTAATGACTGGCTTAGAGCTGTGGAGCGACAACTTAACATAGCCCAGTGGAATGACCATCAGAAAGTGCTTTATGCTTCCGGTCAACTTCAAGGAGCAGCTTTAGACTGGTGGGAATTATTTCAGATTGATAAAGATGTAGATCAGATTCATTAGGAAGATTCCAAGACTGCCTTTAGATCTTATCATGTTCCAGAAGCTTTGGTGGAGATCAAGGAAGAGGAGTTCCTCAACTTGAAACAAGGTTCCATGACAGTGTGTGAGTATCGTAACAAATTCACTCAGCTGTCACGTTATGCTCCAGGAGAGGTGGTTAATGATGCCAAGAAACAGAAACGCTTCTTGAAAGGATTAAATGATGGACTTCAACTGCAGTTAATGACGGTTGAGTAACCTTGATTTCCAAACTTTGGTGAATAGAGCCATTTTGATTGAGAACAAACGTCGGGAAATGGAAGAGAAGAAAAGGAGAATTCAAAGCCAATCCATAGGTAGCAACGCACGCCCCCGCTACACTCCCTGGCAAGAATGTCAGCAAAGGTACCAGGAACCAGCTAGTCAGTGGGATTTTGATCCTCCTGAACAACTCCCTCAACACTAGCAAGAGCAACAGTTTGTGAACCAGAATCCACCCCAAGAACCACTCATCAACTCCCCAATGAAGGATAGTGTGACCAATACCCCCTCTTCAGGCAAGAAGTGCTACCGCTGTGGCGAGCCCGATCTTTTTGTCCTGGTGGTACTCCAACCGGGATAAAAGGGTGGCGCCATCGATGCCAGGAATCTAGCCGTTACAACCGGGACAAAAGGGGGGGCTTTAGTCCCGGTTGCAAATACCCACCGGGAGTAAAGCTCTGCCCCATTCCAGCCTACCGTGGCGCACCTCCTTTTGTCCCGGGCCTACTTTAAACCGGGAAAAATGGGGGTGCGTGGAAAGTCAGTTCTCTACTAGTGAATACTACAAATACTAGACAATTCATGTATTTTCAGCTATCAAAAAGTCTTAATATGGACGTTTTGGATAGCTACTGTGTGCTGGCCCAGCGGATCATTTTTTTTACCTAGAAGAACTATGTGGCACTTTGGCTCCCATGATATTTCTTTTTCTTCTGAAATCTTGGGTTTGCTAGACATGTCCTTCATATAGAAAACCTGATGCACATGATTGGCAAGGACGAATGATTTAGTCGCTTGGTTGGATCGATTGCCTTCTACAAAATTGCATTGAGAAACGCGTAGCTTTACGAGTGGTTGTGAAGAGTCCGCTAGGAAGAGTAATCCTTCTTGTTATTGCATTGGAAGCATCGACAACATACATGGTGACATGCATAAGTACTCCACCTTTGTTGTTTAAGGGTTCGCTAGTGTCTTGGTAGTCTTCGATCAAATCCGAGATGTCTATGGCGGCGTGCCTCAGCCGCTTAAGCCACAGCTACACCTACTTCTCCATGGCCGAGCACAAGTCACACGATTTTTCACGCGAAATATGCGCGTGCACAGCGCGGTGCGTGGGATTCGAACCCACGACCTCAAGCCTCGTGCATAGCATCCTTACCATCTCACCTACACAGTACATCTGACTGAGTAGAGGATGCAATCCTTTTATATTAACTCGTGGGGGACGCTTTAGTCCCGATTGGTGCCATTGGACCCTTTACTCCTGGTTGGTAACAGCAACCCGGACTAAAGGTGTCTGCATGGACTAAAACCTCTTTAGTTCTGGGTAAAGAATCTACCGGGATTTTTGTTGAGGATGGAAGGTCGTTTTTCTACCAATGTCAGCGTCCTGGAGCGCTGCTGAGATGGACTCCAGCACCGAGTTCATGTCCTTCAGGTCGTCGCCGAAGTTCCACAGCAAATTGGCCTTCTCCGCAATAGCAGAGGTGAGCTTGTCTTTGGCAATAGCGACGACAGCGGAAGTGAGCAGTCCAGCTAAGATCTCCGCCATTGCTGCAGACCTCCCTGAGACGTGCGTGAATGGTGTGTGAAGAGTATTGTGAACAAAGGTGAAATAAACTTATGTATGCAGCTTGCAGCAGGATAAAATAGTTTACTTGGCTATATATAGCCCCATAAAAATTTGCAGCATCCCAAGGTGTGGATGCATGCACCCATGTGCCTCCCTCTTGTCTCTTCTTGGATAAATTACATACATGTCTCACTCAGTCACTATACGATCTTATCTTGATGATCATGCAATAATATATAATAGACCGTCACAGTCAAGCATGAGTTAGAAGAAAGAGATCGTTGCTGATATGGTGGGGAAGCACGTACGATGTCTTAGCGCCAACAGGGCCGGCACTCGTGTTCCACGCGCACTAGCAGTGGCTACTAGGTGAGCATGGAGATGTCCTACTATTGTTGCTAGCTCAATTATTTTTTTTTCCTAGTTAGGGATCCGCACACGTGATCCCAAATTTTTCTTTTTCCTTGAATTGCGCGTGGTCCATGTATACGCCCTCTCGATTATTGGATCCCGAGCTGTTGTACTCGCTGATCGATCCATCCATCGTTTTGTTTTTTGTTTGTTTCTTTGTAGATTACAATAGTGACAACGAGGCGCGAATCATGCAAGATGTACACGCTGTTACTGCACTTGCATCATGGAATTACCACATGCCACTTGCGCACATGAGTGGTGGCATTTGGATCAAGCGTAACGTTGCTGGCGCACATGAGTGATGGTAATTGTTTGCAAAACGGGAAAACGGGAGGTACGGTCCAATAATGGACAAGAAACAATTAATTAGTTCGTCCTGTCAACATTCGTACATAAAATAGTTTACTTGGCTATATATAGCCCCATAAAAGTTTGCAGCATCGATCCCAAGGTGTGGATGCATGCACCCATGTGCCTCTTGTCTGCTCTTGACTGTTTTCTGACTCGACGTAGATTAACCTGCTCGGAACTCCAACTCGGCGAGTTGCTTCTTGTCTAGTAGATTGATCTTGATGATATCCTTCATGCCCACTTGTTGGTTGTTTTTCCCTTTGGACTTATGTCCTTGCTGGATATTGGCATCTTCGTGGAACCAGCAGAGCCGATCACATCAAGGCAACATTCATCAACGGGTACTTATCTAACCTGCCACTTACTACCTTGCTAATCCTAATTTATATGTGAAGGATCGGAACGGGCGACCGGAGGGGGTGAATGGAAGCCTTTAAGATTCTCTTCGAGAACAGGTCTATATCCCAATTGCCACCCCAAAGCACACTTCGCACCTTATCGCTAAGATGACACAATAGTGACAACGAGGCGTGAATATAATAATCCTGCAAGATGTGCACGATGCACATGCAGATCTATTAATACCCATGCACGCGTGAACCACGCCCCCGGCCCTGTTGGCGAGTTGCTGGCCGTGGTCACAGGGCCACCACGTGATAGTTTTACCCATGCCTGCTAGCTCAGTTGGTGCGTGCAGAGCTGCTGTGTGAAAGGCTAGTCTGCCTCGCTGAACTCTCTATCGTTTATTCCATTAACGAGTTGGCTAACTATATATATATGGTAATCAAACTTATTTTCCAGTCTTTCTTACAGTCGCTACGCGACTATAAAAATAGATCTCACTACGGGATTAAAATAAATAGATCTCTGGCTAAATCTTAAAGTGCTTAATTTAGATAGCGTCTATGTACGCCGTTATTGTTAAGCAGGTGAACTGCGTACCAATCCAAAGTCTAGTTTCAAAACGTTCTCCATGTAAACCATATCAAAATTTCTTTTTGGTACCACAGAGCCGGCTGCATGGCCTAATAGAACCTTTTTCAGTAAGATGGTCCTTTTTTTAGGTCCGGAAGACAACAAACAGGTAACCATATGCTAATCCAACTGTTTCGGGCCCACCTCCTTACATAATTTAGACGTTTTTTTGTCAAAATATATGGACACTATAAATGTCAAATTCTTTCGTTACAGGACTGTTTAAAATGATCTCTTGCTAAATCTTATAGTGGTTTATTTAGCTAGCGTCGATGTACCTATTTTAGAGTCGCAGTTATTGTTAAGGAGGTGAGCGCCTAACGAGAGTACATTTTCAAAACGTTCTCAAGGTACACCGTGTCAAATTATGTATTAGTTTTTAATTGTTGGCATAGAATTATCTACATATTGAAAAATACAGGTAAAATTGATCATAGTCAAACTGCCTATGCGGAGACTTTAATATAAACCCTATCTTCTTTTCATCCATCTTTCAAATTATTGGTCTTATATACCGTGGTTGGAATTTCTTGTCATTTTGATTTATGCCTATATATAACGTAAGCTCATTTTTTTTCATAGATTCAGTAGCAACTCAATTTTTCTTGGTGAATGCAATGCACACCTTTTATGTCAATTGTAGCCACTTCGCTAATTGCGACCGATCCATCCATATTTCCTCTAATCAGATAGGAAATCAAATAGGTATTTTTTACTTCTCTCCACCTATCAGTTTTAGGATGAATTTCATATATAGATATAGCTACTAATTCTGTGTACATCGTGTTGCAAAGTTTAGCTTTTTTACTAAGTCTTGTGGTCCTTGTGGAGGCATGCATGCTCATTGGAGGCAGAGAAACAGAACGCTGTCTGCTGGGGTACAACCTGGAGTCGGGCGCCGCACGACGAAGTGATCTATACACACATGTAAAATGAAAAAA